>NW_008328331.1:31654-38864 GCF_000622305.1 Nannospalax galili
CTTACAAGACCATGGAGTCTTGTGGTATAACTGTTGGTTTCTCACTGTAACTTGTAATCTAACTTTAGAATTTACTACTGCTGCAATTGTCTGGTAACAAATGTGCTGTCTCAGTGGAATTTACCCACTCAGCTTCTTCCCTTTTTTGCTTCCCTATAAAAGCTGTGTGCAAATAATCAATAAATGAGACTTGATCAGAAGGTTGTCTTGTCTCCATTCTCTGTGTCTCTTGCCCTATTCAATCCCCACTCCTCACTCCAGGTACCCTGTTGCAGATCCCACGGGATGGGACACCCTGCTGAAAAGGGGAGTCCTTCCATTTGGTGCCGAGCCCCTTAGGGCTATCCAGACATGGAGAACTACAACCCTAACAGCAGGGTTTCCCAACATTAACTGTCTATAACTTCCAATTGTAAAGGTCGCTAGTTGCAAATGGCCAATACTGCATCTGCTGGTCCCCTGCTTCAGTGAGGGGCCCCACGGCCCAGAGAGGGAGGACAGTAGAGTCTGCCACCAGCTGTGGCTGCCACCTTTGGACTCTCCTCCATGTCTGGGGAGGGTGTCCTTCTGCCTCCCGGGGTGGGGCTGCCTCTGCCTCCCCCGGAACATCCTGAGGTTCTGCTTGTGGGACAGGCCAATGGGGGGAGGCTCAAGCAGGAGTTCTTCCCCTGTGCCTCTTTGTAAGACAGGGTAGAGGGGGCGGAGGGTTTAGTTTCATTTCTCTGCCGCTCATCCTCACGAAGGGTGAGGACAGTCAGCTTTGAGCCAGTTGGGGGAGGAGGAAGGAATGGCTTTAACTATTTTGGAGGCTCCTCCACCATAACCTGCCAAGTCGTGATGTAAGGGACCTGATCAGGGTGGCCTGGACGGCTATAAATTATATCCTTTACTCTGTAGATGGTAGGCAGGTCGAACGTTCCCTCTTCAGGACAGCCAGCTCCAAAAGTTGGCCATTCATTCCTGCAAAACACAGAGAGCTTCTCTTTCTTACTCCTAACCCCAGGCTATCGGCCTGGGCTTTGAATTCCGAGCAGTGATCCTGAAAAAGGCTGAAAGCAGTTAGTTGGTTCTGTCCCATTTCTTCCAACACAGTAAGAGTCACAAACACAACAAAAAGCACAAACACACAGAAAAATAACACATAGTTAATTGGCACCTTAAACTGAAAATGGGACGATGGCCTCTCGCCTCCTGGCGGGCGCGACCCGCTCCGTCCTTCCAAGTCTACCAGGGGAATCCAATCCCTGTCAGGTGGGTCCGGGACATCTCCCGAGTCCCACGGCCTGGGGACTTCCAGTGCATCCATCTAGACCTCCAACAGGCAATCTTGAAACGGCCCAAAAACCAAACCAGAAGCATGCAGGAATGAAAGACACAAAGACAAGAGACACTCACCGATCGGATCAGGCAGACTCTGCACCCTGGGGTCCAGTGGGGGTCTTGGGGATCCCAGACAAGCCCCGAAATAGTGTGCCCAGAGAATGAATCCCCAAGAATTACCATGAAGTCCAGAGAGCATGCAAGAACAAAGAGTCTTTACTAGGGCTTAAGCTCAGACTCTCAGACCAAACTAACGTGGTAGGTTCATCTGAGAGCCCCGACTGCAGGGGGAGGGAGCTTTGCATAGGTTTCAGACAAAGGGAGGAGGGGAATGACAGAGTTATATTTTGATTGATGCAAAGAGCCTGCGTGCGCCAACATACTTTTGAATTGATTGGTTACAGCCTCGGAGGCCTCTCATTGGTGGGTGCTGCCCTCAGGGCTGTGGAATGTGCTGACTTATCTTCAGGGCTAGAGGACCCTGTTTATTCCTTATAAGGCCTCAAACCTGCCCGGGCCCCCTGGACATGCCTGGGCTTGCCTAGTCTATGACCATATGAGACATCACGAAAATGGAGGGATCAGCAGTCAAAATGGAGACGGTTCAGTTTGTCCCTCTGGTTCCCTCAAGCCAAGCGATTTACAGAAGGGAAAAGAGCAGTTAGTCCTAAATAGGGGCAGTGGTCTAGGGAGTCTGGGAGAGGGGGCCAAGGAGGAGGGTTCCACAAATGCAGATCCTCTGCTGCTCTTAACCATTGAGCAAGCTCTCAGCCCTTTGTTAATTATTTTGATTTTGTTATGTGTCTTGTAGATCTTTACATGAGGATAGATTGCTTTATTTACAAAATAGTTTTATTATAATATATTCTACTGGTATACCCACAATTTAGTTTGTACTGGTTCAATATTTTACAATCAGAATAGTTGTTTTTGTTTTGTTTTTGTGTTATGTTTTGGTGGTTTTGTTTTTTGAGACAGGATCTCCTTGTAGCCCCAGCTGGTCTAGAACTTGCTATGTAGACCAGGATGGCCTTGCCCTTACAGAGAACTGCCTATCTCTGCCTCCCAAGTGTTGGGATTATAAGAGTGTGCCACCATACCCAGCTTTGTGTGTTTTTTTTTTGAGACAAGGTCTCACATCTCTGTCCAAGGCATTAATAACTCTCCTATAAACTTCTTACCCAAAAGACAATCCACTTCTGTCCCCCTGGAACCCCACACCCGAGACTAGGTTATACATTTTAAAGTATTTTTAGTAATCTTTTAAGTTAGCATATGAAGTAGTGAATTTCATTATGGCATTTTTACATTATACTTTGTTCTAATTCATCCCTCTTCCCTCATTTTTAAGTTTTTTTGATCTTTTTGAGACAGGATCTCCCTATAGCCTCAGTTGGCCTGGAACTCACTATGTAGACCAGGCTGGCCTTGAACTCAGAGGTCTGCTTGCCTCTGCCTCCCAAGTGCTGGGAGTGCTGGGAATAAAGGTACGTGTCATCACACCCGGCTTCCCTCATTTTTTGAAAACCTTTAAATCAGAAGTATTTCTCAGTGGAGCATACCTTTAATTCCAGCACTCAGGAGGCAGAGGCAGGCAGTTCTCTGCGAGATAAGGCCAGCCAGTTCCAGGCCAGCTGGAGCTACAGGAGACCCTGTCTCAAATATAAAATAATAAAATAAAGTAATTTTGAAAATATTTTAAAAAATTTATCACATCAAAACTCTTCAAAAACAACAAAAATATTTTGTAATTTTAAGTGCCCACTGTGGAAAGATGACCCTACTAGTTAGTATTTTACCTTTTGGATATATAACTTTGTATACTTGTTTGTATCTTATATTTATATATGAATATTCATTTAACACAAATAGAACTATATTATTCCTGACCTTGATATAGCTTGATTTTTTTTTTTTTTTTTTTTTTTTTTTTTTTTTTAAAAAAAAAAAAAAAAAAAAGAGGACGATAAATCTATGTAGACCGCTGGCCTTGAACTCACAGAGATCCACCTGCCTCTGCCTCCCAAGTGCTGGGACTACAGGCACATGCCACCACACCTGGCAATTTTTTTTTTAATTTATTTTTATTTTATGTGTGAGTGTTTTGCCTACATGTACATAAGGGCACCTGTGTCATGCAATGCCCATGGAGGCCAGAAGAGAACATCAGATGCCCTGAAACTAGAGTTAAGGGTGGTTGTTAGCTGCCATGTGGGTGCTGGGAACCAAACCTAGGTCCTCTGTAAGAGCAGCCAGACCTGGCAATTTTTTTTTTAATTTATTTTTATTTTATGTGTGAGTGTTTTGCCTACATGTACATAAGGGCACCTGTGTCATGCAATGCCCATGGAGGCCAGAAGAGAACATCAGATGCCCTGAAACTAGAGTTAAGGGTGGTTGTTAGCTGCCATGTGGGTGCTGGGAACCAAACCTAGGTCCTCTGTAAGAGCAGCCAGTGCTCTTAACCAGTCATCTCTCCAGCCCCACCATAAATAGTTTTCTTTTGATACAAAATATGATTGTTATCACTGGAGTTTTCTAGTTCTGATTTTTTTTCTCTTTTTTTTGGCCGGCCGGGGGGGGGGCAGAGTCTCATGTAGTTAAGGCTGGCCTTGAACTCCTGATCTTCTTGCATCTACAAGTCTCACTACTACACTGAGCTTTTCCAGTTTGCTTTAATACTTTGTGTATGTAATTTTGATTTTCTAAGTATTTCCTAAAGTCATGGAGTATGTATGTTTCAAAAGCTCTAGTTACAATTGAGAGCTACTGTCCAGAAAGCCCAGATCAGCAGGACAGTAGTCAGCCTATGCTACATTTCCAGTCAGCATTAGCTTGCTAATGATCACATTTTCATATGAAGGCCGTTTGTTACTCTTCACAAACTTTAAGTTGACGCATCATAGCCAAATACGCATTTTTTATTCCAGTTTCAGGGCTTCAAAGCTTTGTCAGTCTCATGTGGCCCTAGGAAGCTTCAAGAAAATGGTGACACTAGCAAAATGGTACACATTTTGGTGGAGAGACTAAAGCAGGTCTCTAAGTTGTTGCTATGGAGAAGACAGTTCAGGGCTTCTTTTGACAGGCAGGGGAACATTTGCTGGCACTGCACATGAAGATCTTTTGCATATGCTAGTTCCTGTGCCAGAACGCCTACTTACTCCTTCTCAGATGAACAGCAGTAGCTAACGTTCCTTGGTGCTTTCAGAAGGCAGTTTGCTAGGTGCCTCAATGCATACTCTTGTCCAGTCCTTTGGGGTTGGACCCATTCTTAGTTTTCATTTTGAGGATGAGAAATTGCAGAGAAAGGTTTGTCCTTTTGCCTGTAGTTGTGTTGCCGGCCATTCTGCTGTCAAGCTCAGGGGCACTAGCCTGCCTCTTCTCTCCTGAGTCTTACTACTGCAGGTCATTTCCCTAGACAATTAGCTGGACTCTTAGTTAAGAGTGAGCTGGACCTCTCAGACAGCTTTTGTTTGTAAGACAGTCTGACAACATCAAGTTTATTTGAGTCAGGGGCTCACTATGTGGCCCTGGCTGACCTGACCTGGAATTTCCCTTGTAGACCAGGCTGCCCTCAGACTTGCAATCATCATGTTTGTCCCTCCAAGTGCTGGGATTATAGGTATATGGCACCATGTTCAGTAACATCAGATTCTTTTAAAAATGTTTACTCTTATGTGTGTGAGTGTATTGCTTGCATTAATGTAAGTGCACCCATGTTGTACAATGCCTGTGAAGGTCAGAAGAGGGTGTTGGATCCCCTGGAACTGGAGTTATGGACGGTTGTTAACTGCCATGTGGATGTTGGGATTCAAACCCAGGTTTTCTACAAAAACAGCCAGTGCTCTTAACCTCTGAGCCATATCTCCATCCTGACATCAGATTCTTGACTGTGTTTTGCAAAAAAAGTTTCAAACTTTCTTCCTATTTCCTACTTCTGTCCAAAGACAGAGAACTGAAATATTTATCAGTTCCTTGAGGGAAGGATCTGCATGATCATCTCTGTGCACATCAGTACCACTATGGAGATAACAGAGTTTCCTTAGATGAAAGTTCTGCTAAGAGGTCCACAAAGAATTATGGTTAAGCAAATTGAATACACTGTTGTTGTTGTTGTTGTTGTGTGTGTGTGTGTGTGTGTTTAATAAGCCTGTGCTAAGGTTTGGAATGCATGTGTTAGAGATTTGGTCCTCAGTGTATCAGTGTTTAGAAGTGGGACCTTAGGGAGGTGACTGGGTCATTTATTTTGGGAGTGGCTTTGTTTGAAAGTGAACACTCTTTTCTCACCAGTGACTGAATTTGCCTCTTTGATATAGCAATTGGTCCCTCCCCAGATGATGCTGGGGTTTCACTCTGGGATTCTAAGCCTTCAAAACTATAAGCTAAATAAACCTCAACTCTACAAATCCCCCAGTCTGCAGTATTTCAGTTATAACAACAGAAAACTGACTAAAACAGCCTGCTTTGGAAGCAATGTAAAAATCCCATCTGTGAAGTGTTTTTAGGGCACCTTTACATTCATTTATGATAAAGGCAACCTACCCAGGTGCTGCACTAGATGTTTAGGATACACTGTGTTATTACACAAATTATTTTTCATAAGAACTGATAAGTTAGCAGGGTAGCTATTATTGAACTGTTTATTTTTGGCTCTTTAGTGCTTCTTCCCCCTGAGGAGGAAGCAGAGTTTGGGTGGTCCTTTCCCTAGGTGGCCCCTCTTCTGCAGAGGCTGTTTTGCTGGGACTTCTCTGGGTCTAGGAGACAAGCCAGCTCCAGGTCAGGCCCTTGGACTTCTTGGTTTATTTCTCCCTTTTGTTCTGAAGATCTGAAAACTCTTCAAGGTTTCAGAGGAACCGCAGTGAGTTGATTCTCATGTACCTGGAGAACAGAATGTAGAGGTGGCGGAACCACAGGAGCTGGCTGTAGTGGCAGAACATGGCTTTCTGGAAGAATCAAAGAGGACCAATGATAGCTGCTCTGGAGCTGTTTTTATTAATTTTAGATCTTCCCTTCTCACCTGAAATCCTTCCTCTCACTAATGCACTTTGTGCTGTCGTCTTACATGGCTTCTTTTGTAGCTCACGTACATCTCTGGATTGGCTTTCCCCTTATCAATACTTATTCCCTTTTGATTACAGAAGATGATGCTGAGGGCAGCTACAGGATTCACTACTGCCAAATAGTTTACAACCATCATCTCAGTGTGGACAACCCTGTGAGCTAAATACTATTATTACTGATTTTAAAAATATAAAGGGCTGGCTTCCCTGGGCCTGAAAGACCTGCCTCAGGACTCTCTCCTACCCGTAGGCCACTCTCCATCCCACCCTCCAAACCTTGACTCCCCCAGCACCAGTCACCCTCCCATCTCCCCCGCCACCCTCTCCTCCGAGTTTGGACCCTGCCCCATTCCTTGTCTTGGGGCCCCAGACACCTGGGGAGCCAATACTGCTTCCTGATCCTTTTCATTGAGACCAACCTAGTGCCCTCTCTTGGCCCCAGGAGCACTGCTTCTGGGCCTGGCCTCGCCCTCACCTCTTTCTGCTTCCCTGGGCCTGCACCATCCACCAGCCTCTTTCTGGGACATGGGAGCTGACCTTTCCTCTTCTTGATCCTTTGCATCCAGACCAACGCAGCTCCTCAGTGCAGTCCCAGGAGGCCTTGGGGCCTCTTACCGCCCCATCTGCCTTTGCATCTCTGGGTGGCACGGCCACCAGCTGCCCTAGACAAACATTTTCCCAGGTGCTGTTTCCAGGCCAGTCCAGCCCCCAAATTCCTGAGGACAACATCGTTCCTGGAGGGATCCTGACCTCAGGAGAAAGCCTGAGAGCATCTGATCCTCATCTGACTTGGGCCTCTGTGGGAACTCCTGAAGATGAAAGCAATTTGG
>NW_008328331.1:39541-39966 GCF_000622305.1 Nannospalax galili
TAGTAAGAACACTAAACGTACAGAACAGAGAGAATACTGAAAACTACAAAAGAAAAAACACAGGTCACATATAAAGGAAAACCCATCAGCATTATAGCTGAATTTTCAGTGCAAATGATGAAAGTCAGAAGAGCATGGACCAAAGTATTCCCAGTTCTAAATGACCACAGATGACAACCCAGAATACTTGACCCAGCAAAAATGTCTATTATAGTGGAAGGGAAAGAAAAATCTTCTATGGCATAAATAGGCTGAAAGAATTCATGTCCACAAAACCAGCCCTTCAGAGAGTTCTGAAAGCAATACAAAGGGTGAAGAAAGGAATGACTATACCCAAGGGGTTACGGAAAAAAAGTCAATGAAGGTATAACTGCAGAAAAGTACAGCTATATCAAGAATGTGAACAGAAATAAAAATGACAGGAT
>NW_008328331.1:40480-41032 GCF_000622305.1 Nannospalax galili
AATTATCCCTTTTTACAGATGATATGATATATCTAAGAGACACCAAAAATTCCACCCGAAAACTCATAGAAATTATTAACATGTTCAACAAAGTGGCAGGTTACAAAACTAACCTGTGAAAGTCTGTAGCCTTTCTATATACCAATAAAAAGCATTCATAGAAAGAGCACATGGAAACACTCCCCTTCACAATAGCTGCAAAAAAAAAATAAATAAAATATCTTGCAATAAAGCTTACAATCAACACCCGAAGAAGCCAAAATCACCACACGAACACATGGAGATTAAACACACTCCTGAATGATGAATGGGTCAAAAGAGAAATTAAGAAAGAAATAAAAGTATTCCTGGAATTAAATGAAAAGGACAATACAACACGACAAAACCTCTGGGACATGCTGAAAGCGGTCCTTAGATGGAAATTTATAGTTCTAAGTGCCTACATCAAAATTCGGAAAGAATACAAATAAATGACTTAACGTTGCAACTCAACACACTTGAAAAGCAACAGCAAATGAAACCCAAACCCAGCAGACAAGAAGAAATAACAAA
>NW_008328331.1:43667-44065 GCF_000622305.1 Nannospalax galili
CACCGGACATAACTACAGGAACCAGGAAAATGGAAAGGAAACAGGGAGGTAAAGGAAAAGAAAGAACCTGAAAGAGAAGAACAGTAGGAAACAGGCCTTAATAAGAGAGATATGGATAAAAATTGGGTTAGTTTAAGGGAGGGGGGAGGGAAGGGTATACAAGGAAACTAGGGGATAAAGGGAAAGAAGGAGCTCGAGAGGTAGGACCATAGGAGAAGGGTATTAGTAAGGGAGAAAGGGGGGAAATGGAGGCACCTTAAGGAGAAAAAACATGGTGGAGGGGTGAGACAATGTGAGAGATAATGCCTGGCTAGTTTTGAAAACCAGAGGGAACCATATTACTCCTACAACATACTGACAAATTATACATAGCAGATCAAGAAATATATGTCTAGGTA
>NW_008328331.1:44829-60140 GCF_000622305.1 Nannospalax galili
CTAAAACAAAGACCTCTAGATAGGCTGACTAGATTCATCAGATGGACAAGTAGTGGGGAATGGCTGGGGGTGCCAAAAACACAGCAGACAGTAGCAGGGATATCAGAGTATAAGGGCTCTAGTGTGGGGAGGGAGACTAAGGGAGGGTGCTACCTGGGAAGTGGGTATATAAATAAATAAAAAATAATTTTTCAAGGCATAAAAATTTGCTCCTTAACAATTAGTAGATGTGAAAAACATTACCACTGAAATCCACCTGATGACTTTATATCCATGCTCAGATGCCAAGGAGCTCAGAAAGTAACCAACTGTGACTAGTAATATATAGAGATTAGAAATGCCTGTGCAAACATCTTAATGTCAACTGCATTGAAAATGAATTATTCTGTATGAAATTGTGTATTTTAATAATGAAAATGGAGATCTTTTTTAAAGGTTAAAATCTCATTTAATTTTTTGTCTTACAGGGTTTATACGAGTACAATATTGTATAACTGTATTAATTCAACTGTAAACCTAAAAATTTACAGCCAATTTTGAAAGAGACACATCTTAGCTCTGGAAATTGTTATTGAATATGTCAATGCTGTTGTAATGAAAAGCCTCTTCTAATTATATGGTTATTAAATAAATAATTTTAAAAAATGGACAGAAGACTAATTGTGAAACATTTAAATATATATATTTCATGTAAAACAAGGCCAGGAACTTTGAAGACGGAAGACCATCTTGTTCTACACTTATGCAAGGGCCTTGGGATAGAAGATCTAAACAAAACATTTACTACACTGATGTTATAACTAACAGTCACACTTTTTCCATCCACCTCCATTCTCCTAATATGTTGATAACTGATTAGTTCTAGTTGTAATTAAATTGTTTATATTTCACTATAAAAAGATATAAAGGGATGGCAAAATGGCTCAAGGGTGAAAACGCTTGCCATACAAACTTGACAACCTGAGTTCAATGCTTGGATCAATTCTAGAAAGTTATTCTCTGACTTCCACATGTATGCTGTGGCACATGTATACACACACACACACGCACACGTGCACGCGCACACACACACACACACACACACACACACACACACGTGATAAATAATGATAAAGGAACTCATTAATCTAGTAGGTAGTATAGCTGAGATTCAAGCCCAGAGCCCTCTAACTGACTCTAGCTAGAGCCTACACTTTTTTTTGGGGGGGGAGGTCTTTTTGAGACAGGGTCTCCCTGTAGCTCCAACTGTCCTGGAACTCGCTATGTAGACCAGGCTGGCCTTGAACTCACAGAGATCTGCCTGCCTCTGCCTCCTCAGTGCTGGGATTAAAGGTGTGTGCCACCACACCTGACTAGGGCGTGGAAAGATGATTCAGTGGGTGAGAGCACTTATTGTTCTTCCATAGGACCTGGGTTCAGTTCTTAGCACTCATATGGCTGCTAACAGTCATCCTTAACTCTAGTTCCAGGGGATCTGATGCTGTCTTCTGTTCTCTGTGGGTATTGCAGGACATGGGTACACTCACATACATGCAGGCAAAACATTCATACACATAAAATAGAAATAAATAAAAAAACTTAAAACCACATTAATTTATTTGTGTGGATGTATGTGTGGGGGTATACATGTGCTACTGCATGCATATGGAGGGCTTGGGGGCAAGCACCTTTACCCACTGAGACATCTCACCAATCCTACATTCTTAATCATTTTGCTCTACTTCCTCACTTAGCACAAATGAGTGTTTTGTGTGAAGCAGGCTACAGCACTATGTCTAAAGTTCTCTGAATTAGATAGGCTGGGAAGTATAAGGAGGAGGAATGGTATATAAGTATAGGATGGCTTTTCCTTCCCACTCAGTGCGGGAAGCATATATTATCTTGTTATTTAGACATAGACATAGTAAAGCTTATGCCTATAGTCCCATCACAGGGGAGGCAGAGACAGGAGGATCCCTGGGACTTGTTGGCCAGCTAGTCTTGCTGAGTTAATGAGCGTCCAAGTTCACTGAGAGATCCTGTCTCAAAAAATAAGGTGAAGAGCATTGAGGAAGACACCTCACATTCAACCTTTGGCTTCTGCACATACACACAAATATGTGTCTATACTCACACACACTTGTGCACACACAGACACACACAAACACCACATACACAATTATAGAAGTATATTTACTGGATGAGTCAATATTAATTATAGAAGGAAAATGATATAAAAGTTAAACACAGCTGGGCATGGTGACACAACATTAATCCCAGCACTTGGGAAGCAGAGACAGATAGATCTCTGTGAGTTCAAGGACAGCCTGATCTACATAGCCAGTTCCAGGCCAGCCAGGAATACACAGTGAGACCCTGTCTCAAAAAAACTAAATACAACTTAAATTCCATCACTCAGAAGGAATTAAATTATAAACCAACAAGAGGACTACATGTTGATTACATAATCATTTCTCATTGTTTTTAATAGTTATGTTCTATGAAGCCACTAAGCCTCTGGTACAGCATTTTCATCAACTCATCAGCGTAACCTTGTTTTATGTGTGTTTCTGCTTAAAAGCACTGTGCTTAATGGCCAGTAGCACTGTATGGTACCTCTTGTACTGAGGGACATTAATTAGCTTCAGCACTATACCGTAACCAGTTTAAACAGCAAAATAACAAAAAGCATAAAAATGAGAACATTTCCAGGACAAAATATACTATTTTGTTAAAAAAAAAAAAAAAAAAAGAGAGAACAATGTGGCACTAAATACACCATGAAAAGGACAATTTTTACAGTGTGAGAGCTGAGCCACAAGGCAGTGTTTTCTTGTTCAGTCTTCCTCTGGGAACAGGACTGTGTATCAGGCAGCTCAAACTTTCAGTGCTTTGTGAATGCCGATATCTGTAAATGGCTACAAAGGCAAGGCTGGTGTTGGTTTTGGAGTTACAAATGAACTCTGCAAGTAGATACATTCACAAATATGAAACTGAAAATAGTGAGATCGATCAATATTCACGTTTGTAAATTCTAATGTATCTCCTTAGGACTTCGAAACAATGGGAACTATAAAGGAATATTTCAAAGGAAATTAATAGTACTTTTTTAGAGAGGTTCTCGCTCTGTAGCTCTGGCTGGCCTGGAGCTTGCTATGTGGACAAGGCTGGCACCCAACTCACAGAGATATGTCTGCTTCTGCCTCCTGAGTGCAGGGATTAAAGGTGTACACCACCACATCCAGCTAAAATTAATAGTATTCTTTAAAGACTGACAATTTTTAAAAAGCTAATCTTTCTAGTTTAAGAGATTTAGAAAAGAGTAAAACATGAATAGAGGGATGTGGAGGTGGTTTAGTGTTTAAAGCTCCTGTTGGGCAAGTGTGAGGATCAGAGTTTCGATCCCTAGAATTTACACAAATTCTGGGCGGGCCTTATAGCCTGCCTACAATTCCAGATAGAAACATCCCCAGGGCAAGATGGCTAACCAGCCTAGCAATATAGGCAGGCTCTGGGTTCAGCTAAGAGTCCCTGCTTTGGTGAAATAAAGCAATCAAGCAAGACTCCCCAAATCAATGTTAGGCCTTCAACACACATGTGCACTCAAACATATATAAACACACACAAACACACTCATGGACACCACACACACACATACCCATCTAAAAAATACATGATTATAGCCAGACCAAAATAATAAAAAACAAAAAATAGCTGGCTGTAATAATCAATGCCTGTAATCCCACTTGGGAGGCTGAGGCAGGAGGATCAGGCATTCAGGGTCAGCTTAGGTTACATGAGACTATGTCTCAACCCCCTCCCCCAAATTAATGAATTATGAAAGCAACAATAGAGAATTATTTCTGCTCTACATGGAGTCTCAACAGCTAGCAAAGTACTTCTTAGTAGGTATAAATATTTATTGTAGAAAATAAAGTTATGCAAAAAAGTGTGTATGTGTATATATATAAATTATCTTCAGTTCTAAAAATCAGCTCTCAGTTTTCATTCATGTGGTGGACCTCAGTCTACTAAAGCTTGTATCTAAAGACAGTCTGGAGTGATTCTCATCAACTCACAGTCCCCCCGAACTCTAATGGTTCTCAGAATCACCTGCCCCACTGCCAGCTTATTTTTTTCTTTTTGAGATTTATTTTATGTGTATGTATGTGTGCCTGAATGTATGTATGTACACCATTGCATGAAATATCCGTGGAGGCCAAAAGAGGGCATTGGATACCGTTACTGGAATTACAGATGGTTGTTAGCTGCCATATGGTACTGGGAACCAAACCCAGATCCTCTGCAAGAGCAGTCAGTGCTCTTAACCACTGAGCCATCTCTCCAATAAAATAAAAGTTTTATTTTATTGATGCTTTTATGTATTTCTGAGTTTCCTAAAATTTTGTAATCAGAACAGAAGTCGAAGTCATTGAAAATTTATGCCTCTCAGGTCTAGCTGGCATAGTATAACACTCAGGGCAGATGCTGAGCTTCTTGGAAAGTGTTCCACAGAAGCTGAGTTTCGAGGAGCGATCTGAGGAGGATCTGAGGGGATCTGAGGTTATCCAGGAATTTATAATCCTCACCTTCGCCTGTGCCACTTCTTTCCTGGTGAGCACAAAGAGGACATCCTGAGGATACAGCAGAGACCAGGGCAGATCCAGGAGGGAGAGATACTTCCGCAGCACATTCACAGACTGAAGCATGAGGACTGAACACCCTGGGTAAAAAGGGGACAGGGAGACATGAAGGGCTCTGCTGCTCCCAGCCAGGAGTTCCCTTGAGCACCGCATCCCCTTTCCAGTGGTTCAAGGAAGGCAGGGTGGTTACTGTTCAGTTGCCAGGTACCTTATGGCACCAAAGCTGCTCTTTGTTCAGAATTCTCCCAGACAGGAAGAATAAAAGGGCCACAGGAGGCCTCCTCCCACTGTGTCCTAGCAAGAGGAAGTGGGCTGCTTAGGTTGGAATCTGGCCACCTTTTGTAAGGGTGAGGGCAAGATGATGGACACAAGAAGTTCTGGGTTGGGAGGCCACAGACCTGTTTTTAGATCTGCTCTGACAGGAGCTGGGGATGTTGGCTCATACCTATCATCCTAGCACTCAAGAGGAAGAGGCAGGTGAACTGCCATGAATTTGAAGTGAGTCTGGGTTACATAGTGAGTTCCAGGGCAGGCCTTCAGAGTAAGACCCTGTCTCTAAAAATAATAAAAATAGGGGCTGGAGAGATGACTCAGTGGTTAAGAACACTGGCTGTTCTTGCAGAAGACCTGGGTTCAAATCTCAGCACCCACATGGCAGCTAACAACTGTCCGTAACTCCAGTTCCAGGGGATCTGATAGCCTCTTCTGTCCTTCCAGTTCCAGGGGATCTGATAGCCTCTTCTGTCCTCCCAGGGCACTGCACAACACAGGTGCACTTACCTACATGCAGGCAATACACACATATACATAAATAAAAATAAATAAAATATTAAAAAAATAAATAAAAATAAAAAATTGACATGCAAAGTCCCTTAACTTCTCTGCACCTCTGCTTTCTAGTTGATAAAATAGTATTGATAGTGTAGGGCCTGCCATGTCAGGATAGATTTAAGAATCAAATGGAATATAGCCATGCTCCAAAGTCCTGACAGCTTATAAATAGGTAAGCCCATGCAGAAAAGGGCACATACTACTTATGTTTTCATTTATTGGATCTCACGTTACCTTCTGAGGTAGGACAGATCAGAAACTAGCTCAGAGAAGTAAAATAGGATGTCCTGCAGCAAATGGCCAGCAAGGGACTAGGCCTTTCTAGGGGATTAGGGAGACTTCCTATTGCAAGCACATCAGTCCACCAGGTACTTGGCAGGCACTTATAACCTGGTTAATTAATTGGGTGGTGGGAGGTGGGGGTTTGGATAAACAGACTAAGAAAATACCAGTGTGGAAAAGAACTGCCTATGCTGTGAGAAAACCAGACAGGGCACTGGGCAATGGATACAATCTGAACCTGACAAGCACCCCCAACTGAGTGAGAAGAGTGGCTGCCTTCCAACCCTTGCACAGCTAGGGTCTCTTTGTGTATATAGGTGTCCCTTAGTACCCCAGGGCTCCCGTAGATACTACAATTATAGATGCTCAGGTCTTGCTTATAAATGACAGTATTTACATAGAACCTACCCATATTCTCCTGTATACCTTAAGACATCTCCCTAATACAATGTAAATGCTATGGAAATAACTGTTACATTATATTACTGGTGGACTAATAAGGAAAAAAGAATCTCCACATATTCAGTACAGGTGCTATTTTTTGACCCTAGTATAATTTTGATCTGGCTGTTAAATCCATAGATACAAACCCATATATATGAGGGGCCAACTATACATGTAAATTTCCCCAAGAAGTTTCTTAGAGGGATAGTAACTAGTTGCAAAAGGAACAGCCTTACCTTTAGGCAACTTCCGTTCTGAGTGCAGTGCCCTGGAGGAGGGAGATGACAAGCATGAGAGGGTAGCAGTGGCCTGCTCCTTTGTATAACAGGAGGGGCTTCAGAGGAAGGCCTGCAGGGCTCTAGCCCATACCACACACAGCCAGGCTCTCCAGGGCTTCTACAGTACAAATCACCATCCAAATTCCCAGAATTCTATACTTCTGGCTACCACTGAAAGGACCAGAGTGGGCATTTCATCTACAGACAGCTAATTCATAAGCTGGTCTATGGCTTATGGAACAATCTGGCTCAAGTTTTTCCCATTAGAGATGAAAGAACTATCTTGGATCATTCAAAAATTTTCTCTTGAAGCTAGGCATGGTAGCACATGCCTTTAATTCCAGGACTCCGGAGGTAGAAGCAAGTGGATCTCTGTGAGATCGAGGCCAGCCTGGTCTACATACCGAGTTCCAGGCCAGCTGGGGCTATAGGGAGACCCTGTCTCAAAAAGACCAAAAAAAATGTTTTTTCTTCTTGAAACTATGCGAGTATGGTTAAAAAAAATATTTTAGGGGCTGGAGAGATGGCTCAGCAGTTAAGAACACTGGTTGTTCTTGTAGAATACCGGGGTTCGAATCCCAGCACCCACGTGGCAGCTAACAACTGTCTGTGACTCTAGTCCCAGGGGATCCGACAGGCTCTTCTGATCTCTGCAGGCACTGCACGACACAGGTGCACTTACTTACATGCAGGCAATACACACATACACATAAAATAAAAAATTAAAAAAAATTTTTTTAAATGTTAGTTGATGTTTCTTCCCTGATATTTCCTTTTTTCTACTGACCTCCCTCACTCCCACCTTCTGAGCTCACTGCCCTGAAAGGAAGGATGGGGTAAGTCCAACATTAATGATTGGAATGCTTCCTGCTGTGTTGAAAAAGCAGACAAAGAAGGAGGGGTGAGTAGCCTGTCTACACATGCACACATATATGAATAGGGACTCTTGGAGCAGGAGTTAGATGGGAGAAATTGAGAGAGAGTTGATAAACTCATGAAACTGACTTCCTGTCACACCCTGAGGAGCAGAAAAATTCATGAAATTGGTTTCTGAGATTGCTGGGCATGCTGTCACACACCTTTAATCCCAGCACTGGGGAGGCAGAGACAGGCAGGTCTCTGTAGGATTGAGGCCAGCCTGGTCTACATAGCAAGTTCTGAACCAGATGTGGGGCTACAGGGAGAGCCTGTCCTAAAAAGGAAAGGAAAGGAAAGAGAAGGAAAGGAGAGGAGGAAGGAGGGGGAGGGGAGGAAAGAAAAGGAAAGAGGAGGGAGGGAGGAAGGGAGGGAGGGAGGGAGGAAAGGAAGGGAAGGTGGAAGGAAGGAAGGAAGGAAGGAAGGAAGGAAGGAAGGAAGGAGGAAGGAAGGGAAGGAAGAAGGAAGAAAGGAAAGGAAGGAGGAAAAGAAAGAAAGAGAGAGAGGAAGGAAGGAAGGAAGGAAGGAAGGAAGGAAGGAAGGAAGGAAGGAAGGAAGGAAGGAAGGGGGGAAAACGTTGGTTTCTGGGACCCTGAGAAGGAGATGGCTTATCCTGCACTCTGGGTAGAGCCCTGTGGATAGTCTGACTTTGAGGTGGGTATCTTATTAGGGTTTCAAACAGCAGCAGCTTCCCCCACTCCTCAACAGGGACCCGTGGACTTTGGATTTTCAAGCCTGAAAAAGGGAACTGAGACGATAAGCACCTTGGCCTTTGAAGTCAAGGGAAGAAGATTCTTCTAAGAGGCAGCCTGCCTTTCCTCTGATCTCCAAAGACAAGATAAGCAGATCCTGCCTGTTAATCAGAAATTTTAGGAGCTGTTTAGCACAGCAGCTTTTCCTTTATCTTAAGAGGACAAAAAAATAAACACTTCCTGACCCAGATCCTGGCTGGCAGACAGAATGGAGCCAGGTTTACAAGCCCTGCTTTTCCTGCTCCCCGCTTGATTTTTCCCACCCCCCCTTCTGCACCTGAAGCTCCCATATATAAGCCCCAGCTCACAACCCATGGGCTGACATTTTCACTTCCCCGAGGGGAATGTGTCCCGTGCGAAATAAAGCTCTATCCCCCTAAGAGTTTTACCTGTGTCTCGGTGCCTCATCTTCCATTCGATCGTTCTCCCACAAATTTTTACCTATCATATATGTGCTGGATAGCTTTAGTCAACTTGACACACTTGGGTTGAGGGAGCCTCAATTGGGGAACTGCTTCCATAGGACTGGCCTGTGACCATGTCTGTGGGGCATCTTCTTGATTGTTGTGTGATGTGGGAGGGTCCAGCCCACTGTGGGTGGTGCCACCCCTGGGCAGGTAGGCCTATGTTATATAAGAAAGCAGGCTGAGCAGGGGCCAGGGGAGCAAGCCAGTAAGCAGCATTCCTCCGTGGTCTGTGCTCCAGCCCCTGCTTCTAGGTTCCTGTCCTGAGTGCCTATCTTGGCTTCCCTGATGAACTGTGACCTGGGAGATGTAAGATAAAATAAACCCTTTCCTCCCCAAGTTGGTACTGGTCAGAGTATTTTGTCACAGCAATTGAGACACAAACTAGAACAGTATACCAGGACAGAAGTATTAGAAGCACACACCTGAGAATCATACAAACCTCACAGCTTTGGAGGAACAGTACTGAACAGGTATGGGAAGGGAACCCTGGAGACAAGGACACTGAGGGTCCTTGAAGGAGAAGAAAACCAGGAAGAGGATGAGAGGTGGCAAGAGAGACTAGAGATGGGAGGACCAGCCAGTACCAGCAAGTCAAAGCAGCATTTTGATAAGTGACAGGAACAAACGCCATAGGTGAGGATGAAAATGAGTCTGATGGATTTAGCTGGAAGAGAGAGTGGAGAATGTTTTAGCAGATGGTGGGTATGTCCACATATTGCTTTAGCTGAAGTGCAGTAGCCCACTTTAGTGTAGAGAGAGAACTCAAAAATTTTGAGAGCCTCTGGCACTCCAGTATCTTCTGAAGAAAATGGTCATAGGCAGGTCTGCAAACAGTTGCAGCCCGGTGTTCTCTGCCCTGAACAAAGCCTTCCCTGTGCCCCCTTTCAGTGGTGACTAGAGCAGGGGTTGAACCACCAAGTCTACCTCAAGTGCCCTGGCCACCTGCCTGCTTAGGTGCTCCTGGTTAGTTTTCAGTAGACTGAGCTGATTCTTTCTCTGGTGCAGTTGAATACCTGGGTACAAAGTCACAAAGCTCAGGGTGTACCTGGAACGAGGCAGAGCCCTGTTCCTTTTCTAGTGGAACAGCCGGGTCTTACAGCTCAAGGCCTTAGAATCAAGTGGCTAGAAAATCCACTCTTGGGATGCTTCACTTTTCCTTGTATCTTTGCATGAAAATATGCATTTATGCCTATTTATGCCAATTTGGCTGTGATTGGTTCACTTAAAATTTGCCAGGAGCACCTAATGGCCATTTCCACAGGTATAATAATGTGTTGTTAGTTGCATTAGGTCCACTCATATTCAAGAATGGCACACCCCACATTACAGTCAAAGGTACACATTTTTGTGGTGGTAATAGAAAAGTAAAGCATCCAAGGAGAGGACTTCCCAGCCACCTGATTATTCTAAAGCCTTGGGCTGTTGGATGGGGTGCTGGAAAACTGCCCCTTTCCTTCCTCAGTAGCTAGGCCAGGCCCAGCACACTGCTGATCCAAGTCCCAGCAGACTGCTTCACTGGAGGGCAGGGAATGTGGTCTGTGTTCGTTTGATGCTAAATCACTGAACATCTTTGAGGTTCCATTTTTGGTTTCAGTGGTAAAATGAACATGAATATCAGTAAAATAGGATGGTTCTAAAAACATGCTTTTTGAGATGGCCATTGCTATATAGCATAGATTGGCCTGAAATTTCAAATCTTCCTCAGTATCCCAAATTCTGGGATTATGAGCACACCCAGCATAAGAACTGGGATTTCATATTATATAAATATATCTTCTCCAGAGAAAGACTGGAAAGTCTACAACATCTGTAATGGAACATACAAAGTGAGTGAGAAGGAAGACAGAACTGGGTACACAGAGCCATAGAATCTACTCCTACAAGTTTGTAAATTTGGTCTTGCATGTTTCTGTGGCCAAAGTAAGGATGGAGATAAAATCACTTACCCAATTTATCCAGGGGATAAAAATAAAATTCAGCTTTTAAGCTGGGTATGGTGGTGCACACCTGTAATCCCAGTGCTCAGGAGGCAGAGGCATGAGGAACATTACAAGTTTGAGTCAGTCTGGTCTACCCAGCAAGTTCTAGAACAGCCAGGACTACACAGGAAGACCCTACCTCAAAAACAAAAAGTGTGTGGGGGCTGGAGAGATGGCATGCTTGTTAAAAGCACTGGCTGCTCTTGTAGAGAACCCAGGTTTGATCCCAAACACCCACACAGTGGCTAACAACCGTCCGTAACTCCAGTTCTAGGGGAATCTGACACCCTGTTCTGATCTCTGCAGGTATCTCATGACAAGGGTGTACTTACATACATGCAGGCAATACACTCATACACATAAAATAAAAATAATAAATAAAAGAAAAAAAACTACATTAAAAAACAAACAAAAAACCCCATGGCCAGGCGTGGTGAAGCACGCCTTTAAACCCAGCACTCGGGAGGCAGAAGCGGGTGAGTTCAAGTCCAGCCTGATCTACATAGTAAGTTCCAGGTCAGCTGGGGCTACAGGGAGACCCTGTTGCAAAAAAGACCAAAAACCAAAAACAAACAGAAAAGACCCATCCCTCTTGGTTGCTGGGAGAGGGAGATATTCTCTTCAGTGGTGTGGCCACTGGTAAGGTGTTCATGCTCCTGTAAGTAACCCTGATGAAAGTGATTGGGTCAACCCTCCCCCAAAAAAGAAAGAAAGAAAACTAGTTGGGAAGGGGAAGGAGGCAGAGGAAATGAGAGGGGGGCAAAAGAGGTCAATGGGATGAATATGATCAAAATATATACATGTATGAAAATGTCATGATGTGGTCCTTGGTCCAGACTCCTATATTAAACTTCACCCACCCAGGGATCAGAGATCATTGTGGAAGAGGGGGCAGAAAGATTGTAAGAGCAAGGAGGAGGTGCAGGACTATATGGAAATAAAGTCCTACAAGCTCCTGGGACCTTGTACATATGAAACTACAACAATGGTATCAGGATGCACAAGACCCATGCAAACTCAAGCAGACAAAAACTCAGCATAGAACTGGGGAAATGGATAGCAGGCCCTAATCTTAGCTGAAGAAATATTGGCAACTGATTACTGCTGGGTGAGGGAGAGCCGATCTTCCTAAAGTGAGGGACTCTAGATAGGCTGAGTAGACCTCAGTAGATGAATTTGCACTGAGGAATGTCTGGGAACACTAACTTGAGACAATAGGCCTTAACACAAATGACAGAATGTATGAATTCCAGTGGGGGGGGCCTATAGGAGGGTGCCAGTGGGTAAGGGGGTATAAAGGTGATTAAGATTGAGATGTTCTGTATGAAATACATAAAAATTCAATTAAAAAATTTTAAAGTCATGCTGAAATCCATTATTATGTATATGATAATAAAAGTTTAAAAATAATATGCCTATATAATGCTAACTAAAGAAAAAAAATCTGAAAAAAGACCCCTAAAAATAAAAATATTAAAAATTATCTGCTTGGGAGGCAATCATTCCTAGGACTTGTGAGAGCATTCTCACAAAGAGGATGTGGTAAGATGTGAGCAACAGGGCCAACAAGAGCCACATGGTAACAGTAGAAAGTTTCCTGGGGCTCAGCTGACCAGGAGGAAGGTGTTTTAGTAACTGTGACCCCTGAGCAAATGGACAGCCCCTCTCCCACCTCCATCACCCAGAGAATCATACCTCACGGCTGTGTACAAAGCAATGTGATTGCTGTGACCACTGACTCCCCGTGCATCAAAAGTTACCACCTGCAGAGAGACGGGAGGAAGAACTCACTCAGGGCCGCCTGGATGGTTTCGCTACTGCCTCAGCTTCAAAGAAGCCATCACCATTCCTCTGGGAAGGAGAGAGCAGAACCCTGAAACTTCTCAACTTCTAGAACACCTGAACTGACTTCTGAGACGCTCTATGGTGTATAACTATAACTTAGGCTGATGGCAACATGCAGACTATTGTTGCTGGTTTTAGGGTTTACTCTTGTTCTGGCAGTACAACAGAGTGGAATTAACCATGACAGAAACTTATGTTCAGAATATCTTTGTGTGTGTGTGTGTGTGTGTGTGTGTGTGTGTGTGTGTGCGCGTGTGTGTGTGGGGAGTGCCCATGGAGGCCCAAGAACAACCTCAGGGTTTTTCCTCAGGAGCTGTTCACCTTGTTTTTGAGACAGGGTCTCTCATTGACCTGGAACCTGCCAATTAGGCTAGGCTGGCTGACTAGTGAGCCCTAAGGAATCTCCCTACCTCTGCCTTCCCAGTACTGAGATAACAAGCACACATTACCACGCCCAATTTATTTTCACTTGGGCCCTAGAGATCAAACTCAAGTCCTCATGCTTGCAAGGCAATACTAAGCTGTCTCCAAGGCTTAGAATCTTTGTTGCATGCTGAGAATGTACCTTAGTTGGTACAGTGCTTGCCTAGCATGCATGAAGTCCTGGGTCTGATCCTCAGCTCTGCATAAACTGGGTGTGGTGGTCAATTCCTGTAATCCCAGTTCTTGGGAGATGGAAGGAGAAGAATCAGAAGTTCAGTGTTATCCTTGGCACATAGTGAGTTCAAGGCTAGCCTGGGATACCTGAGACCAAATCTCAATAGACATTTGTTGCTTATTTGCTTGGGCATTTATTAGCACATTTATTTTCCTGTTTGGCCACTGCATAAGCTTTGTTCAGCCTGATTTGCTGGGGTTTCCTTATGCCATACCATGAGTAGAATGCCCTAGAGTTGAGTTCGAGTGAGAAGCCATTCATAGTCTGCCTCTGGTTCCATCTGCACAGATATCTTGAACTGCTTATTAACTATAAGCTTTGTATAGATCCCGACATTTCATTTCTGCACAGATGGCAGATGTAAAGGAAAACCAAAGCACAGTTTGATTTTGGGGTGGGGTGAGATAGGGTCTCTCAAGTAGCAAAGGCTGCTCACTATGTAGCTGAGGATGACCTTGAACTCCTGATTATCTTGCTTCCACCTCCCAAAGTGCTGGGATTACAGGCATGCAACACTATGCTCAGCTCTATAATTTGAATAATAATAATAATAATAAATAATAACAACAACAACAAAAAAAAAACAACAGTATGGCCAGTGAGATAGCTCAGTAGGTAAAGGTTTTTGCGAGCAAGCCTGACAACCTGGAACCTACATGAAGGTGGAAGCAGAGAACCAACTCTCAAAAATGCCACACTGTGGCATGTGTGCACTCACATGCATGTGCACATTTGCACGAGTGCACACACAGAGAAACAAATAAATGTAAAAAGAAATCTAAAAACAGTGTGAATAAAAGAATTGAAGAAAACAAAGACTCAGGAAAGGGACTAGTATGGTTGGTAGAGATGATGGGGAAAAGAGGGCTGTCGCTAACAACAGAAAGGGTCACAGCATGGATGAAGGGGCTTGGAACTGGAACTGGGGTATTCAGGGAAAGGAATCACTCTTGTTCTATTTTTCTTTTCTTTTTAAAAAATATTTTATTTATTATTTTTATTTTATATGTATGAGTGTATTGCCTGCATGTATATGAGTGCACCCCTGTTGTGCAATGCCATGGAGGTCAGAAGAGGGCTTCGGATTCCCCTGGAACTGGAGTTAAGGATGGTTTCTAACCACCATGTGGGTGCTGGGAATCCAACCGGGGTCTTCTGCAAGAGCAGTCAGTGCTCTTAACTACTGAGCTCTCTCCAGCCCCGTTCTTTCTATTTCTATTATGATGATGATTTTTTTTTTTTTTTTTTTTTGGTCTTTTTGAGACAGGGTCTCCCTGTAGCCCCAGCTGTCCTGGAACTCATTATGTAGATCAGGCCGGTCTTGAACTCACAGAGCTCCACCTGCCTTTGCCTCCCGAGGGCTGAGATTAAAGGTGTGCGCCACCACACCCAGACCGGTGATGATTTTTTAAAAAAATATTTTATTATTTTATGTGCATGAGTGTATTGCCTGCATGTATGTGAGTGCACCCATGTCATGCAATGCTGCGGAAGTCAGAAGAGGGCTTCGGATTCCCCTGGAACTGGAGTTAAGGACGGTTTGTAGCCGCCATGTGGTGCTGGGAATCCAACCTGGGTCCTCTGCAAGAGCAATCAGTGCTCTTAACCGCTGAGCCATCTCTCCAGCCCGTTTTTTTTTGTTTTTTGGTTTTTTTTTTTTTTGAGTCTCCTATAGCCCAGGCTTGCCTTGAACTCTCCATGTAGCTGATGCTGACCTCACATTCCTGATCTCCGTCTTTACTTTCTAAGAGATGGACTTACAGGCATGTACCAATACACCAGGTTTAGCCTTTCTATTTTTAAAAAGTATTTATTATTTTTATGTGTATGCATGCATTGCCTGCATGTAGGTAAGCACACCCATGTCATACAATGCCTGCGGAGGACAGAAGAGGCTGTCAGATCCCCTGGAACTGGAGTTACAGACAGTTGTTAACTGCCATGTGGGTGCTGGGATTCAAATCCGTGTCTTCTGCAAGAATATTCAGTGTTCTTAACCACTGAGCCATCTCTCCAGCCCCAGCCTTTTTATTTTAAATTGTAAAAGTCATGAGAGTTGGGATTTGTTCTTTAGGTGTACCATGAAGAGTTAGCTCCAACTCAGGTGAATTCAAGGTATTCTCAAGATAGTCTCTTAATGACAAAGAGGATTTTGTTGTGGGAATGGTCCTCCTTTGTTAAAACTATGAAGCCTTTCTTTCTTTCTTTCTTTCTTTCTTTCTTTCTTTCTTTCTTTCT
>NW_008328331.1:60261-64041 GCF_000622305.1 Nannospalax galili
GGCCTGGAATTTACTATGTAGACTAGGTTGGCCTTGAACTCACGGAGATCCGATTGCCTCTGCCTGGGATTAAAAGCAGGTGCCACCACACCTGGCATGAGCATTTTTTCTTTCTTTCTTTGGTTTTGTATCACTGGGGTTTGAACCCAGGGGACTTATGCATGCTAGGTGAGCACACAAACACCGAGTTGCATTCCTAGCCCTAAAGCTGAGAAGGTTTCTGGCAGAGTCCTGCTTCCAATTCCTTTGTCTCACACCATCATTGATGTGTCCCTGGTATCAGGTATTCTGCACAAGAATTTTTCTAGGACCAGGCATCAGAACTGGCCTTTAAAAAATTTTTTTTAAATTATTTTTATTTTATGTGTATGAGTGTATTGCCTGCATGTGTGTAAGCATATCTGTGTCATACAATGCCCACAGAGGTCAGAAGAGGGTGTCAGATTCCTTGGAACTAGAGTTATGGATGGTTGTTAGCCGCCATGTGGGGTCTAGGAATCCAAACCAGGTTCTCTGTAAGAGCAGCCAGTGCTCTTAACTGCTGAGCTATCTCTTTAGCCCAGAACTGTCTTATTAGAAGCACACATTTGCATCTCCCCCTAGCCACCTGAAGATACCTGAACTGCCACTCTAAGACTCTCAACTTTGTAGTGTGATGCTTAGGAACCAACTAAAGACATCTGTAGGATAATTACCAAGCTCTCCCATCTTGAGTGAATGAAGGCTATGAAGTAAGATTTCCTAGTAGGCTGAATAATTTTCTGCCACATATGTCCTGTTTGTGGTTGTAACTTTTTGCAATGTGATTAAATTAAAAAGGATTGATGGGCTGATGGGTCCAAATGTAATTAAAAAAAATTTGGGGGAGGTTATTTTTATCTCATATGTACGAGTGCTGCTATACCTGCATGTATGTATATGTACCATGTCGTGCAATACCTGAGGAAGACAGAAGAGGGTGTTGGATCCCCTGGAACTAGAGTTACAGACAGTTGTTGGCCATCATATGGGTGCTGGGATTTGAGCCCATGTCTTCTGCATGAGCAGTCAGTGCTCTTAATCACTGAACCATCTCTCCAGCCCTTCAAATGTAATTTTAATGGTCCTTATAAGAGAACACAGGAGGGTAAGAATCAGAGGAAAAGGCCATTTGACAACAAGCAGAAATGGACATGATTTGCTTTGAAGGTAGAGGAAGAAGGCTCATGTCTGTCATCCCAGCACTCTGGAGGCTCAAACAGTAGGATCTCAAGTATAAGGCCAGCCAGAGATACATAGTAATACTCTGTCTTACAAAAAAAAAAAAAAAGGGGGGGGGAGAGGGGGATAAGCCTGCCGTGGTGGTGCACACCTTTAATCCCAGCACTTGGGAGGTAGAGGCAGGTGAATCTCTGTGAGTTCGAGGCCAGCCTGGTCTCCATAGTGAATCCAGGCCAGCTGTGACTACAGGGAGACCCTGTCTCAAAACAACAACAACAACAACAACAAAAAACCCAACAACAGCAGCAACAAAAAAGGGGGCTGGAGAGATGGCTTGACAGTTAAGATCACTGGCTGTTCATGCAGGCAATACACACACATAAAATGAAAATAAAGCAAAAAAAAATTAAAAATAAAAGAGTCAAGTGTGGCACATGCCTGTAATCACTTTTGGAGGTAGAGGTGGGAGGATCCACATCCTCTGTCTTATACTTTCCCTCTTTTTGCTGCAAGCAGGGCTGAGCTGAACAGGATCCAGCTCCCAGGACATTTGCAGATTTGTAAATGACTTGTAAATGACAATAATGGCATCTGTAGTTCTTACAGAATTATAAACACTTTTTTTTCTAGTCTGCAGAAGTCTTGGCTCAGAGGAAATCTTATCCAGACCCCAATAAATAAAAGAAACAGCAGTGGAAGTGCTCTGGTTTCTAAGACATTGGCTCTTACTTCAGGATGGTTTTGCCTATGGGCATTTGACAATGTCTGGGGACATTTTTAGTATGACAACTGAAGAGTGGACTTGTTCCTGGTATCTAGTGTATACAGACCAGGGACGCAAATAGACATCCTACAGTGTATAAGACAACAAAGAATTTTCCAGCCCCAAATGCCAGTGGGGCCGCAGGTGAGACACCTATTCTGAGGAAGCAGGGACTTGGTACATTTGGCTCACAGCTGTATCTCCAGTTCTTGACACAGTGAATGTTTCATAGGAGGTTCTCAACAGATATGTATTAAAAGAAAAATAAAAGCCAGGCGTGGTGGTGCATGCCTTTAGTCCCAGCATTCAGGAGGCAGGGGCAGAGGGATCTCTGTAAGTTCAAGGCCAACCTGGTCTACATAGGGAGTTCCAGGTCAGCTGGGACCACAGGGAGACCCTGTCTCAAAAAGATAAAAATAAAATAAAAGAAAAAGAAAAAAGTTGAGGCTGGGATTGGGATTTATGACTCGGCTGGCTTGACACCCAGTGAGGACACTTCTAACCCTCTAGGCTGCTTTCTGTGGAGAACAAGATTCATAATTTCCAAAGCCCTGTCCCACTGGCTACTCCTTATAGGTTTCACGATGTTCTTGTGGTGAGCTAATCTGTGGGAAGAACTTCAGGGCACAGACAGCTCTGCATGCCTTTCTTGCTCTCAAAAGAATCTCCCACATTTGAATCTCAGAAAAAAGTATGGGCCAGGTGTGGCGACACACGCCTTTAATCCCAGCACTCTGGAGACAGAGGCAGGCTGGATCTCTGTGAG
This sequence comes from Nannospalax galili, assembly GCF_000622305.1. Classification (NCBI taxonomy): domain Eukaryota; kingdom Metazoa; phylum Chordata; class Mammalia; order Rodentia; family Spalacidae; genus Nannospalax; species Nannospalax galili. The sequence goes on from NW_008328331.1 coordinate 62,991, forward strand.
TTCTGAGCCCAGCCTGGTCTACATAGTGAATTCCAGGCCAGCTGGGACTACAGAGAAACCCTGTTTCAAAAAGACCAAAAAAAAAAAAAAAAAAAAAACCAATGTATATGAGTGTAATGCCTGCATGTATATAAATGCACCCATGCCATGCAATGCCCACAGAGGTCAGAAGAAAGCGTCAGGTCCCCTGGAACTGGAGTTGCGGAAGGTTGTTAGCTGCCACGTGGGTGCTGGGAATTGACCCTGGGTCCTCTGCAGGAGCAGTCAGTGCTCTTAACTGCTGAGCCATCTCCCCAGCCTCAAGGATTTTTTACATTTTATGTATATGAGTGTTTTCCCTGCCTGTATATAAGTGCACCACGTGTGTGCAATGCCCAGGGATCCCTTGGAACTGGAGTTATAGGCAATTGTTAGCAGCCATGTGGGTGCTGGAAACCAAGCCCAGGTCTTTTGTAAGTGCACTTAACTGCTGAGCCATATCCCCAGTCCCTCTGCCTATTTTTTGAGACAAGATCTCTGAAGCTTGCTGATTTGGCCTGATTGGCTGAGCAGTGAGAATTCCTGGGATCTGTCTACCTCCACCTCCCCAGTTCTGGGACTATAGACATGGACCATGCTCGGAACTCAGGTCCTTATGCTTTTATGGCAAATAGTTTACTGATTGACCCATCTCATCTCCCCAGCTCCTTTTTTGAGACAGGGTCGAGCATTGTAGCTCAGGCTGGTTGGGAATTCATAATCCTGCTTCAGCCTCACTCATGCTGGAATCACAGGTGTGCGCTGCCACCCAACAGAGTATCAGTCCATGTAAGGACATTACCTACATCAGTTCTTGGACTTCTCTTTGGCCAACTACCTAGCAATGTCCAGACTCACTGACCAAAGAGGGATCTGAAACCCAGGGAAAGATCGTGGTGTTCCTTCTAGGGATAGAAACCTGGCTTGATTCTAAAAGCAATTATGATTGATTATTATAAGCTGCTTGTTTGTCATCATTTGCCCACTTGGCTGTTAATACATAAAACTGAGGGCTGATTAGAATGTTGTTATT
>NW_008328331.1:64344-66965 GCF_000622305.1 Nannospalax galili
CCAGGATTGGTTCCCAGCCCCCACATGGATGCTAATAAACATCTGTAACTCCAGTTCCAGGAAATATGACGCCCTCTTCTATCTCCACAGGCATTGCACACACATAGTGCACATATGTACATGCAGGCAAAACAGTCATACAAATAAAAATGAATAAATAATTTTTTTCCCAAAGAAGAAAAGAAAAAGAAAAGTGAAGTATGGTCTACTTTTTATGTGTATGGGTGTATTGCCTGTGTGTATATAAATGCACCCATGACCTGCAGTGTCCTCAGAGGTCAGAAGAGGGTGTCAGATTCCCAGGAATTGGAGTTACAGATAGTTGTTAGCAGCCTTGTGGGTGCTGGGATTTGAAACCTGGGTCCTCTGTAAGAGCAGCCAGGGCTCTTAACCACTGAACCATCTCTCTAGCCCCTACATTTTATATTTATCTTTGTTAATAAATTACTTGCAATCATCCTGCTGTTAAGGATAAGATTCAAGTTATTGTACTGTAATGGGATGTTGTCCTTGGCCTTCACTTCATGCCAACACTGTGACTAGTGTGGACATAAGCAGCTATTACTGAACTATGTTCAGCTCCTCATTGCAGTTAGGTGCACTTTTACATATTCCCACAGTCCTTGCAGGGCCAGGGATGAGAGTTAGTTCTAGACAGTTGAAAAATCACTCAGAGGCAGGATCCTGTTCTGGGCTGAGGGTATAAATTTTGATAATCCCCAAGTGTCACACTGAGACCAGAAATACTGACTGCACAACAAAGACAATGATGCATAGACAGAGTTGGAGAGACCGAAGCTTTGTCACAGAAGAGTTTATCCCCTGGGCTGTGCTGGGATGAGACCAGAAGCACTCCCATTCAAAGTGAAGCTGGCCCTGCAGCCATCAGCATGACATGATGGCAGGAAACTGAGTTCCATTTGTTCCCAAGTCTGCAGCAAATGAAACGACCATAAATGAAACGACCCTTCAGTGAAGAGAAATTCTGTTCACCAGTGTTCAGGACTTAAGGGTCAGATAAGAAAGGCCTGATGTCCAAGTTTAAAATGATGAGAATTTAGGGGGTTGGGGATTTAGCTCAGTGGTAGAGTGCTTGCCTAGCAAGTGCAAGGCCCTGGGTTCAGTCCTCAACTCCAGAAAAAAAAAATGATGAGAGTTTATCCTATAAAAACTAGGTGTGACCAACAGCTCTAATGCACTAAAATAGAGAGGAGTATATTTGGAGAAATACTAGTCCTGGGAAAGCCACTGCCATAAGAGAATAGGATGTCAATGAGGGCTTCAGCTGGCCTAAAGGAACAGCGCTGTCTACATATCTAAGCTGTGGAGCTTTGTGGAATTCTGATAATGGAAGCTAGGGCAGGATAGAGTCCAGAGTGGAGGCCAGCAGGGATTACATTTGATTCTTTTTTTTTTTTTTTTTTTTTTTTGGTCTTTTTGAGACAGGGTCTCCCTGTAGCCCCAGCTGGCCTAGAACTCACTAGGCAGACCAGGCTGGCCTTGAACTCACAGAGAGCCACCTGCCTCTACCTCCCGAGTGCTGGTATTAAAGGTGTGCGCTACCATGCCTGGCTTACATTTGATTCTTAAACTCACGGATCTACTGCTTTTGTGTTTAGACCCTCTGGGGAAGGAAAGTGGGGATGTGTGGACCTGCAAACAGTTGGTAACCATTTTCCAGGTAGAAAAAGAATTAAAACCAATACAAAGAGCGAGATGGAGGAAAAGTGTCCAGGTAGGTTCAGGACCCTTGAACTTACCTGCATTTCAGCCTTCATGTAATTCAGACTGAGTCAGAGAGGTAGACTGTTTCAGTTGTATTTTTGTCATTACAAAACAAAAGCAAGCAGGACATGATGGTGCATGCCTTTAATTCTAGCATTCCTAAGGTAGATCTCTGTGAGTTCACAGCCAGCCTGGTATACATAGCAAGTACTGGGCTAGCCAGGGCTATAGAGTGATACTGTCTCAAAGGGGGGAAAAAAAAAACAAGAAAATTAAGATTTTAGAGAAAAATCCTCTCATAAGAAGGGTCTAATAGGGAGCTGGAGGGATGGCTCAGCAGTTTAGAGTACTTGCTGCTCTTGTAGAGGACCTGGGTTCAGTTCCTAGCACCCACATGGCAACACATAAGCGTCTGTTAATTCCAGTTCCAGGTGATCCAATGCCCTCTTCTGGCCTCTGCAGGCACCAGGCACACATGTGGTGCACATACATACCTACAGGTAAACATTCATATACATAAAATAAATATAAAATTAAAAAAGGTATGATGGACATGATGGTATATGCCTTTAATGAATGCAAATATTTAATCCTAGCACTTCTGAGGCAGAGGCAGAGGCAGAGACAGGCTCATCCCTGTGAGTTCTTGGCCAGCAAGATCTGCATAACAAGTTATATGCCAGTCAAGATTACATAGAAAAAAGAAAAACAAAAACAGACGAAGGGTCTAATATATAAACTCATTCAATGAACTCATTGATTAAAAAGCCCATCTTCTTCTTTGTCAGCAGGCTCTATCTTTTAATAAGGATTAACAAAAATCAATCAAATGAGAAGGGCTTTAAATATATTTAAATATATATATATATATATATATATTTTTTTTTTTTTTTTTG
>NW_008328331.1:67130-73584 GCF_000622305.1 Nannospalax galili
TTAAAAAAATTTATCTATTTATTTTATGTGTGTATTGCTTGCATGTAGGTAAGTGCAACCATGTCATGCAATGCCTTCGGAGGACAGAAGAGGCTGTCAGATTCCCTGGAACTGGAGTTATGGACAATCGTTAGCTGCCATGTGGGTGCTGGGATTCGAACCTGGGTCTTCTGTAAGAACATCCAGTGTTCTTAACTGCTGAGCCATCTCTCCAGTCCCCATGAGAAGGGCTTTAAATGGTAGAATTTTAGGTATTAAACTATGAAGAATTACAAATTTTATTATATTGAGATTTAGACAATAAACCTTGACAGCTTTAAAACTGACTGGAGTTAAATTCAGACCTGCTAATCTGAGATGGGTTTGTCCATTTTTTGCAAGTAAATTTGAATCTCCATTACTGCAACTGTGACTGAAAACTACTTTGTAAAGTGGGTATGAATATATCCTCATCTCTTGTAGAAATTGAGGTTTAAAATTCATAGTCTCGGGGCTGGAGAGGTGGCTCAGCAATTAAAAGCACTGACTGCTCTTGCAGAGGACCCAGGTTCGAATCCCAGAACCCACATGGTGGCTAACAACCATCCATAACTCCAGTTCCAGGCACTGCATGACACTTACACACCTGCAGGCAATACACTCATACACATAAAATAAAATAATAAATAAAATATTTAAAAAATTTCATAGACTTAGGATTAAGAATGTAGTTCAGTGGTAGAACATGGGCTCATCATGAACAAAGTTTTGGGTGAGGTCCCCAGACACTCTTTCCCCCAAATATCTCTGGAAGCTCTAACATTTAACTTTAAAGTAGAAATAAGGGACTGGAGAGATGGTTCAGCAGATATGAGCATATACTGTTTTATTTTTGATTAGTTTTGTTTTGTTTTTGGTCTTTTTGAGACAGGGTCTCCCTGTAGCCTTGGCTGGCCTGGAACTCACTCTGTAGACCACTCTGGCCTTGAACTCACAGAGATCTGCCTGCCTCTGCCTCCCCAGTGTTGGAATTAAAGGGATGTGCCACCTCACCCAACCTTCCTATACTGTTTTTACAGAGGACCCAAGCTTGGTTCTCGGCATCCACATTGGGCAGGTCACAAGTCTGAAAGTCCAGCTCAAAGGGATCTGATGTCTTTGCCCTTTGTGGGCACCTGCACTCACATGCAGATATACATATGTATGATTATAAGAAAAATATAATATAATAAAATATTTTTAAAGAGTAAAAATGGCTGGGCGTGGTGGCGCACACCTTTAATCCCAGCACTTGGGAGGCAGAGGCAGGCAGATCTCTGTGAGTTGAAGGCCAGCCTGGTCTACAGAGTGAGTCCCAGGACAGCTGGGGCTACAGGGAGACTGTCTCAAAAAGACTAAAAAAAAAAAAAAAAAAGTAAAAATGATATTCTAAACATGAAGCAGGTTGGTACAAAAAGAAGTTCCGTACCAGTGAGGTGCAGGTTCCTGGGGGCCTGGATTTTCAGGAGGCAAGATAGAGGTGGGCAAAAAGGACACAGTTTGGGAAAAAATCCAATCTTTTCCTGATGATTCATTTTCTTAGTCTTACATAAGCTCTAAGAGAATTGAAACATATATCTGATCTTCAGCAGGTTTAGTAGAGTGCCCTGGAGGTTTGGGCCTCTTTTAGGGTGTAAGGGCAGTCACATTGCAGAAAACAGTTGGTGTGGCAGAATGAAGACCCTGGGATTTCTATTTAGAGTGGCATTCCCTTACCAGGTTGATGCCATTGACATCTATATGTTGGAGGAGGGTGCTGGCCACACGCTCTGTGTCCCACTGCACTCCTGGGTCATCTGGGAAATCCCTGCAAGAGAGAAGCACAACTTGAACCCCTTTACTAAGTAGGTACAATCTTCTTTTTTTAAAAAAAATATTTATTTTTATGTGTGTAGGTACAATCTTTTTACGATCTAGTGGGTATGTGCCCTAGCCTTGATGTGCTCAGAGTTCAGTTAAAGAAATAAGACAAACAAAAAACAACTAAAAATCCATGCTCATTGCACATAACACACTTGGAACTTTGTACTTGTTGCTGAGAACTTAGCATCAATGAGATAAGACATTGTCCATTACTTGGGGAAATTTGGGGGTGGGGTGGATCTGGAGATCTTACCTAAAAATGTGCATGATAAGATCATGCACTAACGACCACTGAGCTATATTTCCAATGAACCTGAATACAAGGCAGAGTGATATAAGAATAACAGTAATAGTGCTTGGATTAAAGAACAAGGGCCTGTTACTTTATTTAACCTCACAGACCTCCTTAAGGAGGAAGGAATTAAATATCTTGCTTGCCAAGTGCTTAGAGTTGGATTGGAACCCATGTTTTCCCTCTATAAACCAATTAGGGAACCAGGTACATCCTCCTTCCACAGGAATGGGGCCTGTTATATCAGGAACAGACCAGAAGCCTTTGCCAGAGTAATCTTCTATATTGGTTACTTTTCTGTTGTTGTGATAGAAACACTGACCAAAGCAACTTAGAGAAGAGTTTGAGCTTACAGTTCCAGGGTAATTACAATCCATCATGGCAGGAAGGCATGGGGGCAGGAGGTGACTGGAGCAGAAGCAGAAAGCTAAGCTCTCACATCTTCAAGCAGGCACAAGAAACAGGAGCAACTTGAGACCTGGCAAGGCTTAAGAACTAAGTCTGCCTCCAGTGAGGTACTTCCTCTAGCATGGCCACACCTTCTAAGACCTCCAAAAACAGTGCCATAAACTGGGGACAAAATGCCCCAATACTTAGAACCTACAGGGGATATTTTCATTCAAACCACCACATTCTACTCCCTGGCCCCCATAGGCTCATGACCATATAAAATGCAAAATGCATTTAGTTCAACCTTAAAAGTCCCCATAGTCATTACCAGTCTCAATACTAAAGTCTTCAATTCAAAAGTTCACATTCCAAAGCCTCTTCTGAGACTCAGGGCAAGCTGATAACTGTAAACTCCCATAAAATCAAAAGAAAAATTACATACTCCCAACATACAGTGGAACCAAATACACACTCCCATTCCAAAAGGGAGGAATAGAGGCATAGTGAGGAAATACTGGACCAAAACAAGACCGAAAACCAGCAGGGCAAACACCAAATCCAGTAGTTCCACATCCAGCTTCTAGGGCTTTATTTCCAAAGGGCTTAGATGGCTCAGCCTCTCCAGCTTTGTTGTGGGAAACATACATCTCTGTCTTGGGCTGGTACCACTCCCTGTATGTAGCTCTTCTTGGCAGCTTGTCTCATAGTTCTAGCATAACAAATGGTCTTCTTGGGGTCTCCACTGCCAACCAGGCTTCAATTTCAGAGCCTCATGCAATGGCCTGTCAGGGCCTTCTTTATGCAGGGGTACCCCCACTGCACATTGCCTGGCCTCAGTGGCTCTCTGAAACCACAGAGGAAGAACTGATGATCCCTTCACTCTTGCATTTTTCATGCTTCTACAGCTAGCATCAGGTGAATGATACTGCCAAGTTTGAGTGCAAGTTTGGGATGGACTCCAGCCTGCTTTATCCATTTTTGAAGCTTTTCTCTTCAGTGATTTTCTAGTAGAAAACCTCTGCAGTATTTTCCTTTCACAAGTTGGAGGCTTAGTGGGGTGTGGTCTTACCCTGAAGCACTCTCTCCAATGTTTAAGTGTAAATCTCTAAACTTCTTCTTAATCACTTTAATTTCCTTATCAAAGGGATCATGTCCTTCAGCACATACCTTGGCTCCAACATTAATTTTCCTAGTGCTCTTTTTCAATCCAAACTGTACATTCTGTAGTTCTTTCTGTCCCATTTCTTCCTTTTCACTATAGAGCTGTATAATACCATTAATAGCTATGCCACCATCTCTGTGTAGGGTGCCTAGAAATTTCTTCCACCAGTGAAATTAGTCCATTGCTTTTCAACTTAGCCTCAGGCAAGGTTTTTGGCTGTGGGCAGACTCTAGCCAGACTCTGCCAAAATATTCCAGTTGCTGCTTAAGTCCTTATTTCTCTTTGGAACTACAGTGTTGCCAGCACTACTTTCTTCCAGGGACCTACTAGAATGGCCTGTTAAGCTCTGCTTATAGCAATCAACTGCTTTTCTAGCCCAAACTTCCAAAGTCTTCCACAAACCCCACATGGTCAGGTTCTTCACAGACAACACTGCACTCCTGGCACCAATTATTGTATTAGTTACTTTTCTTTTGTTGTGATTAAAAACACCATGACCAAGGGAACTTATAAAAGGAAGAGTTTATTTGAGCTTATAGTTCCAAAGGGGCAAGAGTCCACCATGGCAGGACAGCATGGTGGCAGAGGTGGTTGGAGGAGGAGCAGAAGCTAAGCTCTACATTTTCAAGCAGGCACAGGAAGCAAAGAGCAACTCAAGATTCAGCAAAGCTTAATAACTGTAAGCCCACCCCCAGATGTACTTCCTCTAGCATAGTCACAACTTCTAAGACCTCCCAAAACAGTGCCACCAACTGGGGACAAAAATGTCCAAATACTTGGAGCCTATGGGGCACATTTTCATTCAAACCACCACATCTTCATCTATCTTTGTCTCCACCTGGCTAGGCCTATCTCCTTCCACCTACTGAAATCTCTGTCCTGTCACCAGATATAGGTCTAGGGCCTCAAATTTATTCCTTTTTCCATTATTTATAGACATAAATAGATTCTCATCTTGCCTTGGCTCAGGTCTTACAGCAACACCTACAGTACTACTGAGAAGATACAGCTCTTTGCTCCCTACCAGGCCAGGCAGACTGCTTATATAACCTTCCTATGGATTCGGGTCATGAATTGACCTTCTTAGAATTTTTGGCCAAGGAGTCATGATGTTTTTCAACAGAAAAATGACATGAATCTAATCACCAATCAATGCCATTATTTTCATTGCCTGGTACCTCTATCCCCCCCACTCCCCGCAGCTTCTATATAGTGCAGCTTTGCACTATCCAAAGCCCAGTCCTGTCAGCCACTCTGTGTATGTCCTGTTCTTGCAGTGCACATGGCAGACAGTCCAGCAAGCAGGGACAGGGCTAGGGAGAAAAGAGCACAGGTAAAGTCCAACTTTGTTCTCTGGAATTGGTGTTGGATATAGATTGTGAAATTTGATTTGCAAAACTCAGATGGTGAAGGAGAAAGATATAGGAGCCAGCAAAAGCACAGCTACATACATGCTCCTGGCCAGGAAAGCCACGCATGGTTTTGATAACTAGGTAGTTGAGTAATATTATTATGGAATTTCAGCATTCAAGAAGCAGCAGCCTATGGAAAAGGGGTAGGAGACAAACTGGCTATGCCTACTATTTCTCTGAACTGTTGAAAGATGAATCCAGAAGAGCAGGATGCTCATGACTGCCTTCCACTTAAAAAAATATTTAATTATTTTTATTCTATGTGTATGAGTATATTGCCTGCATGTGTATAAGTGTACCTGTGTCCTGCAAAGTCAGCAGAGGTCAGATAGGGTGTTGAATTTCTCTGGAACTGGAGTTATAGATGGCTATTAGCTGCCATGTGGCTGCTGGAAATTGAACTCCATGAGAAGCCAGTGTTTTTAACCTGCTGAGCCACCTCTCCAGCCCCCTGCTTTCCCCTAATCTTGAGAGGCTAGGATCAGCTACTTGAGCAAGGCTCACAGAACAGGCCATGCTTCACGCTGGTCTCTCTGTGGCTCTGCTCTTTGACAGTGTGGGAATTCAGGACTGCCAATACCTGCTCAGGGATGTTATATGTGTGATACAGAGCTTTTTTTAAAAATTTTATTTATTATTTTCATTTTATGTGTATGTGTGTATTGCCTGCATGTAGGTAAGTGCACCCATGTTGTTCAATGCCCGCAGAGGTCAGAAGAGGCTGTCAGATCCCCTGGGATCAGAGTCACAGACAGTTGTTAGCTGCCATGTGGGTGCTTGGCTTCAAACCCAGGTCTTCTGCAAGAACATTCAGTGTTCTTAACCGCTGAGCCATCTTTCCAGCCCCTGATACAGAGCTTTAAAAAATTTTTTTATTTATTATCTTTATTTTATGTGTATGAGTGTATTGCCTGCATGTAAGTGCATCTGTGTCATACAATGCCCATGAAGGTCAGAAGAGGGCATTGGATTCCCTGGAACTGGAGTTACAGACAGTTGTTAGTCACCATGTGGGTGCTGGGAATCAAACCTGGGTCCTCTGCAAGAGCAGTCAGTGCTTTTAACTGCTGAGCCATCTCTTAGCCCCTCTATCTCCTATTTCAATTCTTTATGTCTCTTTACTTGAGAGAACGATGCAAGAAAGCATTTAAAAACTGTAAGGAGGGGCCATGTCTATGAGGCATTTTCTTGAATTTAGGGCCTCACCCATGGTAGGCAAGTGCTCTGCCACTGAACTATATCCCAAGACCTTATTTTATTTATTTATTTATTTATTTATTTATTTATTTATTTATTTATTTATTATTGTCTTTTTGA
>NW_008328331.1:73680-93488 GCF_000622305.1 Nannospalax galili
TGATATGCTAGGAAAGTACACTGTTACAGAGCCACACCACAACTCAGTGTTATTGAGGTATAACTCACAAATTAATATATATTTAATTAATTTAAATATATAATATATAGTATTTTAATATATTATTATATATTAGGTGTATCCCGTGAGACATATACACACATATATACAGTGATCACCATGATAGTTTTTTGCTGTTGCTTGGTGTTTTTGTATGTTTGGTTTGTTATTTTGATATAGTCTCATTATATGTAGCCTATACTTGCTTTGAACTAATGATCTTGCCTTAGCCTCCTGAATGCTGGGATTATAGGTGTGCATGCTTAGCTCTCATATAGTTGTATGTGTGGTGAGAACATTTAAGATACACTCTTTGAAAATTTTCAAGTATTCAGCACATTATTGACTATAGTGCATTATTGTATCTTAGATCTGTAACACTTATAAATCTTCACTCTTTCATTGAAATCCCTCCATTACTCTTACTCCACAGTTCTTGGCATTTTTTTTTTTTTTCTGAACCACTGTCTGATCTAGTCCTGGCTAGTCTTGAACTCCTGATCCTCTTGCCTCCATCTCTCAAGTGCTGGGATTATAGGCATGAGCTACCACCACCAGCAACCACCTTTCTATTCTGTTTCTCTGAGTTGGACTTTAGATTCCACATATAGGTAAGATGCAGCATTCATTTGTCCTTCCCATTTCTATTTCTTCTATCTAGCACATTCTCCAGGGCCACCTTCAGTGCTACTTCCTCTATGAAGCCTTCTGCAAGGGGCTTGGCATCAGCACAAAATTCAGAGGGTACAGTTTCCCAATCTGCCTTTGTTTGAAAAAAAAAAAGACATTAAATTTATTTATTTATTTTGGAGGGGCGGTAATACACATGTGTGTCAGGATGTGTGTGTGGCAGTCAGAGGACAAATTGCAGGAACTGGTTCTCTCTTTCCACCATGTGGGTTTCAGGGATCAAACTCAGGTCATTTGGCTTGGCAGCAAGCTCCTTTACCTGCTGAGCCATCTCTCTGGCCCTGATTTAATTTTTAACATTAACTGTGAATTCAGACTTTTCCCAAACCAACTTTAGTTCCAACAGTTCACTAGTTGGAACTCACTGAAAGTTGTTCCATTCATGATTACAGTTCACTGAAGATAAAGAGTATAGATTAAAATCAGCTAAAGGAAGAGATGTGTTAAGGCAGAAGCCTCCAGGTGCAGAGATTCCATGGTGTTTCCTGTGGAGTCAAGATAGGTTAGTCCACCAACATTGCTATGTGGCTGTGCATAGGGAGCTTTGGTGTTCACTTTTCATTGTGGCTCTGTAGCTGTGACTGATTGGTTACCTGTGGTTGATCTCAGCCTCCATGACTGATACCACATGGTCCAAAGTCCCCAGTAAAGTCAACACTATAAGCTATGACACAAATCACCTCCCAGGAGCCAAGGACAAAGAATAGAAATCTTTTTGTATTTAAGATAGAAAGTCATCCTTGTATTTAAGAACCTTCACTAAATGACTGTGTCATTTAGACTTGATTAGACATAATAATGTCTCATTCTGTGTGTCTTTTTATCTAAAGTAAAAATATACCAGAATAAACCTATTTCCCATATATTTCCCTATTTCTCATATATAAGTTGAAGGACAATTAAAGGGCAAGAAATAACTATACTTCTCCATGTGCAAGGCAGTTTTATTAGGGGGTTTTAATGAACACTAGTTGGTTGGCAGATCTGACTAAGCCAAAAGTAGTTATACCAGTCTCTTGGAAAGAGATCGGAAAGATAAATAGTGACTTTATTAAATGGTTGGGTATGATGGTGCACACTTGTAATCCTAGCACTTGGGAGGCAGAGACAAGATTTCCCAAAAGTTTGAGGTGAGTCTGGTTTACACAGTGAGTTCCAGTCTAGCCAGGGCTATACAGCAAAGCTTTGTCTTAGAAAAAAACAAAGCCTGGCATGGTGGTTCACATCTCTAATCCCTGTACTTTGGAGGCTGAAACAGGAGGATTTCCATGAGTTTGAGGTGGGCCTAAGTTACACTAGTGAGTGCCAGGCCAGCCTGGGATATACTTTAAGACAATCTTGAAAACTACCACCGCTACCATCACCACCAAAAAAGCAAGTAGGGGTAAAAATTATATGATTTGGGCAAGGGGTACAAGACATCCCAATAGGACTCCCTCTTGTAGAGGATCAGGGTTTGATTCCCAGCACCCACATGGAGGCTAACAATCATCCATAACTCCAGTTCCAGGGGATCTGATGCCCTCTTCTGATCTCCACTGCACAACATGGGTACACTTACACACATGCAGGCAATACTCTCATACAAATAAAATAAAAAATTTTAAAAAATATAAAATCAGAAAAAGTCAAGCACATCACATAATAAAAAAAGTGACTCCTTTCAGATCAACTGCCTACAGTTCAACCTGAATCAGGTCAAAGCCTGGGCCCGGGTACTTACTTTTGCCTGGTCTCTGTCTTCTCTGATAAGAGTGGCAATTCTGCTTTGACAACTGTGTTGGTAGGATGTAAATAGGAGTGTTGTGAATCAGCCTTTGGAATCCTCTTTAAGAGACAGTTGTTGAGTTCCAGACCAGCTGGGGCTACAGGGACACCCTTTTACTTTCTTTTTTTCTTTCTTTTTGAGACAGGATCTCCCTGTAGCCCCAGTTAGCCTAGAACTCACTATGTAGACCAAGCTGACCTCCAACTCACAAAGATCCATCTGCCTCTGCCTCCCAAGCGCTGGGAGTAAGGTGTGCACTACCATGCCCAGCAAAGTTGGTTTTTGTTTGTTTGGGTTTTTTTGTTTTTGGGTTTTTTGGTCCTTTTGAGACAGGGTCTCCTTGTAGCCCCAGCAGACCTGGAACTCGCTATGTAGACCAGGCTAGCCTTGAACTCCCAGAGATCTGCCTGCCTTTGCCTCCAGAGTGCTGGGATTAAAGGCTTGCACCATCACATCCGGGAAAACCCTGTTTCTAAAAGCCCCCCCCCCCCGAAATGAAAAGAAAAAGGAGAAGAGACAGTTGGTGAATGATCTTTGTTCATTTTTCTTTGCAGTCTTTCTTCTTGCTGGCTGGAATGCTGACTAGAATTAGAATGGACATTTTGGTCCATGAAGTAATTAAGTATGAAAGACAGAACAGAGTGACAAAAAAGGAGGAACACAGGGGCTGGAGAGATGGTTCAGTGGTTAGGAGCATGTACTGCTCTTACAGAGGACTTGAGTTGGGTTCCCAGCATCCATATCAGGTGGCACACAACTACCTGATCCCTCTGGGCTCCAAGGGTACCTGCACTGACGCACAAACACACATACAGACACATAATTAAAAATAAAAATATATCTTAAAAAAAAAAAAAAGAGGAAAACAGACCTAAGGGCTCTGTAGAGTCACCCAGCATATGGTCCCAGACATCATAGCAGCCTCTACCATACTGTAGATTTCTGGTACCTATAGAAGAACCAAATCCTAACTTAGACCTCATGTAATTTTATGTGTGTAGGAGCATACACTCATGTAATACATGAAGGCCAGAAAGGGCATTGGGTGCCCGTTATATCATTCTCTGCCTTATTCCCTTGAGAAGAGGCCTTGCACTAATCCTAGAGTTAAACCAGTAGCCAGTAAGCCCCAGAGATTCTCCTGTCTCCAACCTCCAAAGTGCTGGGGTTATGGGTATGTGTGGCCATGCCTGGCTTTATACATGGATGGTGGGGATTCTAATTCAGGAAGTACACTTACCTAATGAGCTATTTTTCCTGATGTTATTTTGCCCTGATGTTATTTTTAAAAGGTTCCATATGATCGATTATTTAAGTTGTTTCCTATTTGTATTACTGTATTAAGGCTGTAATAAGAATCCAATATATATAACTCTTGTATATGCCTTTTACTATCTCCTTGTGATAAAATCTGAGAAATGGAACTCCTGAGTCGAAGGTGAAATAAAGAGAATATGTGTAGAATAACTTTTTAAAAAATATTTTATAAGTCAGGCACGGTGGCACACACCTTTAATCCCAGCACTCAGGAGGCAAAGGCAGGCGGATCTCTGTGAGTTAGAGGCTAGTTGGTCTACATATCGAGTTCCAGGCCAGCTGGGGCTACAGGAAGACCCTGTCTCAAAAATACCAAAAATTTATTTATTTATTTATTTAATTTATTTAACGTATATGAGTGTATTACCTGCATGGATATAAGTGAACCTGTGTCATGCAATCCATGCAGAGGTCAGCAGAAGACATTGGATCCCCTGTAACTGAAGTTACAAATGGGTGTTAATCACCATGTGGGTGCTGGGAATTGAACCCGTGTTCTCTGCAAGAACAGCCAGTGGTCTTAACCGCTAAGCCATACACATAAAATAAAAATAAATAAATACATTTTTTAAAAAGTCTATGGACTTCTTAGTTGAGTGTGGTGGCACACACCTTACTCCCAGCACTCAGGAGGCAGAGGCAGGCAGATCTCTGTGAGTTCAAGGCCAGCCTGATCCACATAGTGAGTTCCAGGCCAGCTGGGGCTACAAGGAGACCCTGTCTCAAAAACAAAAGAAAACAAACAAACAAACAACCCACCACCAACAAAAAACCCAAAAACGTCTATGAACTTCTTTTAAAAAGCTGGAGAGATGGCTCAGCAGTTCAGTTCCTAGCACCCATGTGTCTTACAACAAGGATCTATAGAGAATTAATGACTGCTGGAAGAGGGAAGGGTATTTTCTTACTGGTAAGGTGTCCATGCTCCTATAATAACCCCTCACCATGCTCCTGTAAAAAATCCTAAGTAAACTCACTGGCTAAAAAAAGGAAGAAAAAAAAAAAACCTAGAAAGGAATAAAGAAAGAAATAAAGACATGAGAGTAGCAAGGGCCTAGCTGGGAAGAAAAAGGGAATTAGTGGGAGGGGACAAAGGAGGGTAATGGAAATGATTATGATAAAAATACATTATATATGTTTGAAAATGTCTAGTGAGGCCAGGTGTGGTGGCACATGCCTTTAATCCCAGCACTCAGAGGCAGAGGCTGGTAGATACATGTCAGTTGTCAGTTTGAGGCCAGCCTGTTCTACATAGTGAGTTCCAGGCCAGCTAGGGCTACAGGGAGACTTTGTCTATATATATATATATATGAAAGAGAGAGAGAGATTGTTTAAAGAAAACAGACAATTTACAAAGGAAGAAATGCACCTGCCAAAATACAGTGACTCTCAGAAAGGCTGAAAGACACGCAAGATTAAAGGAAGATGCCTGTGAAGGGCACAGGGCAGGGTCTAAATAGCTGCAATAAGGCAATTTGGGTGTATGAGATTGTGTGTTCTTTGACTCTATCCTTCTGGAATGTTATCCTAAGGAAATAGAGAAACTTAAAGGCCAAAGTTGAAGCTGGCAGAGATATTAACAGTCAACACCATTACAGAGGAAAGGCTTGGTGGTTCTGTCACTTTACCACCAGAGAGCAATTTCTCTAACTTCCTGAATCATGACTTACAAAGAATGTTAAAGATAAGAGTTTTCTGGGCATGTTCAGAGTAAAAGTAAAGAAAGTAAAGATATAGCCAAGAAATGGAAGTTAATGTGCACCAGGAACACCCCTCAACTTCCTAAACTTTAATTTTGCTTCTGTCTTCTCATAAAGAATGGCTCATATGAAAGAGGAATAGAAACATGAAATTATTATTTTATTTTATTTTTTTTTGCTTTTTTGTTAAAATCTTTTTGAGACAGGGTCTCTCTGTAGCCAAAGTTGGCCTGGACCTCACTATGTAGACCAGGCTGGCCTTGAATTTACAGAGATTTGTCTACCTCTGCCTACCAAGTGCTGGGATTAAAGGCATGCACCACCATGCCTGGCCTGATAAAATCTTTTAAAAATATAAAATAAAGGGTCAGCTCATATGCACCACTCTGTTTCTAAAGTTCATTTTTCTTTTATGTGTTTTAATGCTTTGCTTGCATGTATGTAAGTGCACCCATGTTGTACAATGCCAATAGAGGTCAGAAGAGGGCACTGGACACACACACACACACACACTTTAAAATTTTTTTTGGGGTTGTTTATGTGTGTGAGTGTTATGCCTGTGTGTATGTAAGTGCACCTGTGTCGTGCAATGCCCTTGGAGGTCAGAAGACCTCCTGGAACTGCAGTTACAGACAGTTGTTAGCTGCAATGTGGGTGTGGGGAGCATAATCTGGGTCCTAATCAAGAACAGCCAGTGCTCTTAACGGCTGAGTTACCTCTCCAGTTCCTTATTTTTTTATTTTTTGAGTAAGAGTCCTACTATATAGCCTTGGCTGGTCTGGAACTCACTTTGTAGACAGAGCTGGCTTCCAAATCATAGAAAGCAGCCTGCTTCTGCTTTCCTTAGTACTGGGATTAAAGGTGTGTGCCACTACTACCTTGAACAGAAACTATTTTGAAAACAAAAGAAGTGAGAGAACTTACAAATAAAAGGCTCTCAATACATTAAAATCTTTTGAGGCCAGCCTAATCTACCTAGTGAGTTCCAGGACAGCTGGGGCTACAGGCAGACCCTGTCTCAAAAAGACCAAATGAAACAAAACAAAACAAAAAAACTATGGGGCTGGAGAGATGGCTCAGCGATTAAGAGCACCATCTGCTCTTGCAGAGGACCCAGGTTCGATTCTCAGCACCCACATAGCAGCTAACACCTATCTCCAGTTCCAGGAGATTCAACACTCTCTTCTAATCTCCAAGGGCACTGCACAACATGGGTGCACTTACATACATGCAGGCATAACACTCAGACACAAAAAAATAAAAATTTAAAAAACATGTATGCATGTGTGTGTTGTTCACGTGTGTGCGCACACGTGTGTGTGTGTAAAGGTTTTTGGATAGCCAAGCCGTGTGTGTGTGTGTGTGTAAAGATTTTTAGATAACCAAGCCTCAGCTTCCCAGAATGCAAAGTTTAGACTAAAGGCCTAGTTCAGTGAGCAGTTTACTAGAGAATGTGGACCATAGGGAATATTACTGAAGGCATAGAAGGAGGGAAGGTTGGAAAAGGCAAGGTTTTATGGACTTAATCAAATTATGGATATGGATGGATATGGCTGGTATGATCCCACAGGTCTCTAAAAAGTTGTATGAAAAGCATCTTAGAACTGTTCACCTTCCAGAAGGAGAAATAGGAACTATTTCTCTCTGTAAGGTGTTTGTGCTCCAAACTTCAGGGTTGAGCATACTTTGGCACCCGAGTCAGCAAAATGACATGGAAACTGGGCAGAAAGCAAGTGGTGCAGTGTGAGCCCAAAGCATGTGTTTGTTGGGTAGACTGCAAGCAATGGCAGGAAGTAAGCATCTGGAGGTAAGGGTGCCAGGAACCCAAGACACCAGGGCGGGACTCTGAGAGGACAAACTGCACATTCAACTGACCTGGACCAAGCACGAATACTGGTCATTATCCCTTCCCTCAGAAAGCTTAGGGCTAAGTGGGGGTGAAGTTTGGGTTCTTGCAGGAGAGAAAATTTTCCAGGGGAAGGAGAGAGGGGCAGCCTAAGAGGTCAGGGATCCCCAGTCTGGGCAGTATGACTGGGTGGTGGCATGAGCAGCTGACAGTAGATGCTGAAGCACTTGAGGCTCAAGAGGTTGTTTTTTTGGTAGCCATCAAACTCAGCAGAGGAAGCCAACTCTAACCATAGAAATGGATTTAGCAAACAGTGTTAGTATTGCTGGAAAATGCCCCAAACTCCCAGCTCCATCCTAGATCTCAGTGTTCAGTAAATACTCAGTCTATGATGTTTGTTTTTTCTACTAATGGAATATCCTCAAACTCTGACCTTTCCTATACATTCTAATGACTCATCCTTACTGTTCCTCTTTATAGCCCTCAGCAGCACCATAGAAATGCTCTGGAAAACCTGCAGTGGTGCAGTAGATTCCTTGAGTCACTAGATCTAAGAAGGGAAACCGGGCCTCACTCCCCTAGACCAAGGCCTGTGTGGAGACAGAACATGGACTTTGCAGCTGGAGCTCCAGCAGGGTTAGGTAACAGTTCATTTCTCCAAAAACCAAGCCCCACTTTGGCACACTGCACTCTGAACTTTAATACAGATGGAAGCAGCACACACACCCTTATTTGGTCTTGTGGCTTGTGCAGCTGGTGCAGGAAGAATCAACTACCCTTCCTCCACCCACTTCAGGCACATTTCTAAACTTGATTACTTCCTTTGTCATCTAAAGTGGGCAAAGGTCAGTAGGGTTCAGTGTAACACTTTATCAGGCCCAGGGTGTACAAGGCTAGCTCTGGCTTGGCAGTTGGCCCATCTCCACCAAGGGAGGCAAGGTGGAGTGTGCCCACTAGAGCCAGGAGAACCAGGGGAATGCAGAGGAATTGGATCTAAGCTAAAAGAAGGTTGGCAACAACATTTTAAAGCAGAACTAGGCAACATCTGGGGGTGTCTAGAGTAAGACAGAGAAAGAAAAGCAATGGACAAAATAAGTAGGAGAAGGAAAAACAAAGATTCAAGAAAAGGACTGAAAAAATAGGGCTATAAAGCCAGGTGTGGTGGTGCATGCCTTTAATCCCAGCACTAGGGAGGCAGAGTCAGGCGGATCTCTGTGAGTTCAAGGCCAGCCTGGTCTACATAGTGAGTTCCAGGACAGCTGGGGCTACAGGGAGACCCTGTCTCAAAAAGACCAAAAAAATTTTTTTTAATTTATTATTTTATGTGTATGAGTGTTATGCCTGCATGTAAGTAAATGCACCAGTGTCATGCAATGCCCAAGGAGGACAGAAGAGGCTGTTAGATTGTTAGCTGCCATGTGGGTGCTGGGATTCGAATCCAGGTCTTCTGCAAGAACAGTCAGTGTTCTTAACCACTGAGCCATCTCTCCAGCCCATGGGGCCTCATCTTAAAGCAATTTAGGAGTCTAGGCAGATTCAATATCCCAAGAGACCCTTGTTTATATAAAGCTTCAGCCTCCAAATGGAAGTATAAAACAGCCTTTTTCCTTCTCCTAAAATGTAAAGGGGGCCAGAAAATCACAAGTGTTAGATGCTTGTGAAAAACACACCAGTGTCTTTGATGTGATCACAGGGATCTTGTCCTTGCAGATGTGCTGTGACTGTAATGCTGGTGTAAGAAGAGAGCTACTGGCTACCTACCTTCTGCAATAGTAAAACAGAGAAGATAAGGTCCAGAAGTTAGTTCATTCAGCCTAGAGCACTGGGATCCTGTTTCTCTTGGCTCTACATATGTGTAAATACTGCTGCTACCTGTAGGCAGGGCTGGAGACCCTTGTGTAAGTAATAAAAGATGATCTAACTCCTTAGGGTCATGAGTCCTTTCTTTGGTATTCTGAAACAGGTACTCTGGTGAAGCTTTGGGTTTAAATAATATAGTAGTACAGACATCAGTTACTAGTGCTCATCTTTCTCAAAGATGTATTTCATATTATTACAGAAAAGCTTGCAAAGTTCTTGTAAGAAATCTTTCTTCATAACTTGCCAGTTTGCTGTTTAGTGTGGTATTGAAATCAGGCTGTGCCATGCCCTAGGAGACTCCATTTTTTTTTTTTTTTGTTGTTGTTGTTGTCTTTTTTGAGACAGGGTCTCCTTGTAGCCCCAGCTGTCCTGGAACTCACCATGTAGACCAGGCTGGCCTTGAGCTCACAAAGATCCACCTGCCTCTGCCTCCCAAGTGCTGGTATTAAAGGCGTGAGCCACCATGCCTGGCCTAGACTCCATTTTTTAAAGAAAAGTCTTTTTGAGACAGGGTTTCCCTGTAGCCCCAGCTGGCCTGGAATTCACTGAGGCCAGCTTGGCCTCAAACTCTCAGAGATCTGCCTGCCTCTGCCTCCTGAGTGTTGGGATTAAAGGCTTGTGCCACCACATCCGGCTAAGACTCCATTTTACAAGCAGGTTTTGATTCCACTTTGAGGAGGAGGATGACTACAGCCCCTGAGTGGACATACAAACTACACTATCTGTCAGGCTCCAGCACAGACTGATTTGTTCTGGGGAGTAGAAAGGGAGTCACCCTATAAATTTATCAGGGTGAATTGAGACAATAGGGGCAAATGGGTGAATTAAAGGCACATCAGGGAAAGCAGGCTCAAGAACTTACAAGACACACCAGACCAAGAAAAGGGCGTAACGCCCTTGCCTGAACCCCATAAAGTGATAGACACCTAGGATTGTGATGGCATGACCTCACACCAACAGATCATCTGATACCTGATGTGTGCGTCAAGGACCAACAAGCAGAGAACTCCCCCGCTGTCCCTGGAGCTTCAGCTCAGTTTGGCTACTTGCTGTTGACAAGGCTTACTCTGCAGCCTGCACCTGTCTGTCTCTCACTGCTTTCAGATTCAACTCATTGCTTTCTGCTACATACCAGTTTGGCCTTCCACTTCTGGACTCTGCAGATTTGCTCTCAAGCTCTTGTTCTAGCATAGTATTGGTTTGATTTGTTATCTTATCAATACAGACTTTCTTTCAGCCCACTTCTAAAACCTGAACTCTGCTGCACCTCTTTAACCTATATTCATTCTGTACACCACATATATGTATATAGATATGCAGCTATATTTACTGTGTGCTTGTGACATAAGAGTTAGTGATTAAGACTGGAGTAAAAGAACCTGCATTTGCCTTAGCTAGGCTACCAAGGTAGGTGGGATTATCTGGCCACTTGCTGCCATTGAAACTACTGAAACTTATGAATTTATTGTTATTCAATAAATTATAATATTGTGGAAAGACACAAACATGTCCATATGTTTGTGGCACAGTACACTCACAACATGCAACTAGTGAAGAACAGAAAGGAATCCATTTGGTGAACTCACTTCAAAGAGGTCACAGAGTTCTGCTTGCCTTGACCAGCTCCCAAAGAGGTGGTTTAAGAGGTAGGTGCCTATGTCCAAACCTCTGTTCCCCTCTCCTCTACTTCCCACAAAGAGAGTGCTGGTGATGTAATAAAGACTTAGAAGCTGCTTTTATTGAAAAGCTTTCGCTTGTCACTTGGGCCTGCAAGGTCCAAAACTCAGGATTAAAGCTCAGCCTCTCTGCTTTCATTTTGTATGTGTCTCCTTCACCTGGATTCCCGTGTAGCTCTGTAAGTAGATATCTTAAGAAGTATCTGGGGGCTGGGTATGTAGCTCAGTGGTAAAGTGCTTCATAGCATTTACAAATCTTTGGATTTGGTAAAGGGGTATGGGGTAGAGGTGGGGTTATATCTAAAAACTGGTGATATAAGGTCGATTTGTCCTAAATTCACCAAAACTATCTCATCTCCTCTTCAAGACTGAAGGCATAGTAGAAACCGAGGCTGCCTCTCTACCAGCAAGAGAAATCATCTCATGTGAACTGATTGCCCCCTTAAGTGATAGGAGCTTCCCAGGAGTCACCAAGTAGAACCAGGATTGAGATAATGACCAACCAGACCACAGTCTGATGAAGACTGCTTTAATTAAACATGCTCTTACCCCTGACCTAGCTTCTTCATCTATTTAAGCCCAAAGCTCATGTCAGCACCCTCAAATGGGAAGAAATGCTTCATTTCCTCCATCTTCCCAGCATGATCATATTGAAAATTAAGTTATTTTTCCATCATTACTTTTCTGTATAATTTCTGGAGTGGCCACACCTAATTTGTTGGGGCCCTCCTGAATTGAAGAATACATAAGAGATAAATGAAAACAGAAAAAAATCTTTTGAGCAGGATGTGTCATCTTATTGTGAATAGAGAAAAACGGGTAATAGCTTAACTTTCTGACTGTACTCTGAATCTTGTGGTACCTGAAAATTCTGCCTTGTTCTCATTCATTCATTCATTCATTCATTTAGAAATAGCTTCTTCCCTCCTTCCTTCCTTTCTTCCTTCTCCTTCCTTCCTCCCTCCCCCCCCACTTCCTTTCCTGAAACAGTTTCTTATGTGTCCCAGGTTGGCCTCGAACTTGCTATGTAGCTGAGGATGACCTTGAACACCTGATCCTTCTGCATCTACCTCTCAAATGCTGAGATTACAGGCATATACCACCACACCTGGTTTTGTATTGGGGATTGAACCTGGGCTTGGTGCAAATACCAACTGAGCTCTACTCCAGCCTGTTTTTAAAGGTTAATGTCTTTTAATTATTTTATTACACTTATTTGATTTGTGTGTATACATGTGTGTCATGGTGTGTGTGTGTGTGTGTGTGTGTGTGTGTGGTCAGAGAACAACTTGCAGGAGTTGGTTCTCTCCTTTCACACCTAGTGGGGTCTATGGATCAAACTCAGGTCATCAGGCTTGTGGGCAAACACCTTTATCTGCTGAGCCATCTTGTAAACCCCTGTTTGTTTTCAATGATAAGAAAATTTGAACAGATACTGAAAAAGCCTAAAATAATGAGAAACCACAGACAAAAAAAATTTCCACTAAGGCATGCTACAAGTGTAAGCAATTATGTGGCAAAGGTCAGTACTGAGGCTGTAAATAACAGATGTTCAGGTGTAGTCTTGGCAGCTAGATCTAGGTCATTGGTAACTTTCCTCTCTGAATTCTGGGAATTTATTTAACAGATAATAGAGTAAGCAGCAATTTGATATTCACAATCTGTTTCAGGATAAGCAGGTAAAAGACAGGTGGGGCTGCAAGAAAGCTCAGCAGGTAAAGGGGTGTGTTGTCAGTCTTGATGACCTGAACTCAATCCCTAGGACCCACAAAGTGGAAGGAGAGAACCGACTTCTACAAGTTGTCCTTTGATCTCCACACATGTACTGTAGCACATGGATACATACACACACACTTTATTGACGAATTGATTTAGAGAGAGAGAGAGAGAGAGAGAGAGAGAGAGAGAGAGAGAGAGAACTGGGGCTCTAGCTCAGAAGTAGAACACTTGCCTAATATGTGAAACCCTAGGGTCCTAGGTTAAATCCCCAGCACTGCAAGGAAAAAAAAAAAAAAAAGATTGCCAACATTAGATGCCAGTTAAAATTTGAATTTCAGGTCTGAGGTGGTGGCATACTCCTTTAATTACAGCACTCAGGAGGCAGAGGCAGGCATATCTCTCTGACTCTGAGGTTAGCTTGGTCTACACAGTGAGTTCCAGGCCAGCCAAGGCTACATAGTGAGACCCTGTCTAAAAACAACTCTATTTAAAAGCCTGGCATGGTGGCTCAGACTTGGAATCCCAGCACTTGGAAGGCTGCCATAGGTTTGAGCCACTCTGGGCTACATAGTGAGTTCTAACTGTAACTGAAATGGATATTTTCTATCAAAAGGTTAAGTGAGACAAAGTTCCATCTTTAATGAAATTTGTAGGGGCTGGAGAGATGTCTCAGTAGTTAAGATCAGTGGCTGCTCTTGCAGAGGACCCAGGTTTGGTTCCCAGCACCCACACTGCGGCTAATAACTGTTCAGATCTCTTCTGACCTCCGTGGGCACTGCATACACATGATGCACTTACACACATGTAGGCCAAGCACTCATACATGTAAAATAAAAATTAATTTGTAAAAACACCATACTACAAAACTCTCTCCCCAGTCAACATTTTTCTGAGATTAAAGTTTGTGCTCAAAGTTGCATCTTGCTCTCAAAAACTACACTTTATCAGTACACTGTTTTGAATTAGCCAACTTCTGACCACTCAGAGTGAGGCACAGGACCCCTTTGCGTTAGAAATAAAAACAAAGGGGTTAGAGAGCTGGCTCAGTGGTTAAGAGGACTGACTGTTCTTGCAGGGGACCCAGGTTTGAATCCCACCCCACATGGGGTAACTCCAGTTCCAGGGGATATGACGCCCTCTTCTGTCCTCTGCATGCATTTCGTGACACAAGTGCACTTGCATACATGCATGCAATACTTGCATACACATAAAATTTTTAAAAAGCAAAAAATAAAAAAAATTTTAAAAAAGAAAAGAAAAACCCAACAGGACCCTCATAGGGTGTGCTTGTTCAACTCAAGTGCAGAAGTCAAACTTTTTGCCTTGCAGAAATACTTTGCATTATATGGTCATTTTCTTGGGACCCCAGATCCATTTCTTTTTTGTTGTTGTTACTGTTTTTGGTTGGTTGGTTTGTTTTGTTATTTTAGACAGAGTCTCCTTGTAGCCCCACTGGCCTGGCACTCACTGTATAGACCAGGCTGGCCTTGATCTCAAAGAGATTACCATCTTCTACCTCTGGAGCGCTGGAACTAAAAATTTGTGTGTGTGTGTGTGTGTGTGTGGTGCTAAGGACTGAACCCAGGGTCCCGTGAATGACAGGCAGGCACTCTAACACTGAGCTGTATCCTCAGTCCTTAAGTTAATTTTAACAGTCTTCTTTAAAAGAGGAATAAAGGGACAGAGAGAGAAAGAGAGAGAGAAAGAAAGGAGGGAAGAAAAGGAAGGAAGGGAGGGAGGGAAGGTGAGAGGGCTGGAGAGATGGCTCAGGGGTTAAGAGCACGGGCTGCTCTCGCAGAGAACCTGGGTTCAGTGCCCAGCACCTACACAGCAGCTAACAACCTTCCATAACTGCAGTTCCAGGGGAGCCAACACCCTTTTCTGGCTTCTGTGGGTACTGAATTCATGAGCACAAACCCACACAATGACACACCTACACACAATGAAAAAAATATTTAGGGGCTGGAAAGATGGCTTGGTGGTTAAAAGCATGCACTACTCTTGTAGAGAACCCGAGTTTGGTTCCCAGAACCCATGTCAGGAGCTCACAACCATCTGTAACTCCAGTCCCAGGGGATTCCATGCCCTCTTCTGGCCTCTGCACACTCATGTGTGCCTGAGAGAGCACATGCACTCACGTGTTCATGCGTGCATGTACACACACACACACACACACACACACACACACACAATCCTAAAACAAAAAAAAAAAAAAAAAAAAAACAAGACAAAAAAAGGAAAGAAAACCCCTGAGCCTAAGTGGACCTCTTGCCTCAGCTCTCAAGTTTTGGCACTACAAGTGTACACCACAACCCCGGCTAATTTTTTTTGTTGTTGTTTTGGAAATTTTCTGTATGTGTAATAAGGGTTGGAAAGACATCCAAACTTTTTCATGTGGATGTCTAGTTTGTACCAGTACCATTTGTTTAAATTACTATTCTTTCTCCACTGAATGGTCTAGCACTTATTAATGAAAACCAATTTAGAAAATCGATAGTGTATGTCTAGGTAGCAAGAAGCCCCAGCCCTAGGCCTTTAATCCCAGCACTCGAAAAGCAGAGATTAAGGCCAGCCTAGTCTACATAATGAGTTCCAGAACAGCTGGGTTTACAGGGAGACCCTATCTCAAAAAACAAAAACAAAGAAAAGGAAAAACTGTAAAGAATAATTATCGATCCTACTTCGGAAACTAGTGGGTTAAGCTGTGTCTCCACCTTAAGGAAGTATATCTATCTATCTAACCATGACAGTTTTTCTAAACTAATATATGTAGCAACATACTCTCTTAACATTGCAACACATACAGGCAGCTGTAACTTTTCTTATCCCAAGGGCTTAGGAACATCCCACAAAGGACTAAATATTATTTCTTGAAACTTAGTGATATAGGTAAATAATCTGAGAAAATTATCCCAAAAATCTTTCCTCTGGACATTAACATCATCTATCCTATCTATAATTATTTGTTGCACTTTAGAGAATTATTTGTTTTACATAAAGTTTTGGGTCCCCAGTAGTTTCGTTTTTTTTTTTTTTTTAAAGACAGTCTCCCTGTAGCTCCAGCTGGCCTGAAACTCACTACGCATAAAGCAGGCTGGCCTTGATTTCACAAAGATCACTTGCCTCTGTCTCCTGAGTGCTGGGATTAAAGGCCTGAACTATCATGCTGAGTCAATCTCTCTAGCCCTGGCCCTGACCAGTTTATTTTCTTTTTTCTTTTCTTTTCTTTTCTTTTCCTTTCCTTCCCCCCCTTCCCTTCCCTCCCCTTCTTTCTCTCTCTTTGAGGCAAGAGTTATATCTGGCTAAACTAATTTTGGTTAATAAAAAAGGGTTTAAGCAGGGTGTGGTGGCTCACACTTTTAATCCCAGTATGCAGGAAGCAAAGGCCAACCTGGTCTACATAGCAAGTTCCAGGACAGCCAGGAACCTGGCTGAGACCCTATTGAAGAAAGAAGAAGAAGGGGGAGGAGGGAGGAGGGAGGAGGAAGAAGGAAGAAGGAAGAAGGAAGGAAGGAAGAAGAGGAGGAGGAAGAGGAGGAGAAGGAGGAAGAAAAGTGTGGAGGAAGTCAGGAGTGATAGCGCATGCCTATAGCTCCAACACTTAAGAGGCTGAGGCAGGAAAATTACCATGATGAGTTCCAGGCCAGCCTGGGTTACTAAATCAATCTTCGGTTTATGTGGGTAACACCCAGCATCCCTGTAGGTAGGAGACCAATATTCATCTCATGAAAAAAAAAAAAAAAGACAGAACAAACATTTCTTAGGTTGTAATAAATACTTTGAAACTGTAAGATCATCCCTAAATCCAAGACCAAAGTTTACATCCCTAAGTTTTCAAGAGTCTTATTTCTTATATTTAAGTTCCTTTCTCTTCCCCTTCCTCCCCATTTCCCTCTTCCTCCTCCCCTACCTTCTTCCTCTTCTTCCCCTCCTTCTCTCTTCCTCCCCTTTTTCTCCCTCTCTTCTTCCTCCTTAATCCTGAAGAAGAGTCTCAGGAAAGAGTACATAAAATCACCATCTTATTTCATTTTACGTATAAGAAAAGAGAAACCCAGAGAGGAGAAATTGTTCCACTGCCAAATGGACATAGCTGTAGCTGGTTATGGTGGTGCCACAACCAGAACTCCCATTTCGTGACTCCTAGACAAGAGCGCTTTTTACCAGGCTGCATTTTCCCATTTTCTTCTCTTTGGTTTAACATTCTTCACATTCACCCTTTCAGTTACCAGTACTTATATGTCTAAAATGAAAATAAAAGACTTCAGTAACTCAGTTGATGGAGTGCTTGCCTAGCATGTATGAAGGCCTGGGTTTGATCCCCAGTACTACTTACACCAGATTTGGTTTTGCATGCCTGTAATCCTAGCACTTGGGTGATAAGAAGCATGAAGACCAGAAGTTCAAGGTCGTCCTCAGCTACATTAACAAATTTGAAGTCAGCCTGGGATACAAGAGAGCCTGCCTTAAATACACAAAGGCTGGAGAGATGGCTCAGCAATTAAGAACATGGGCTGCTCTTTCAGAAGACCTGGGCTTGGTTCCCAGCACCCACATGGGAACCATAGGCTAGCACCCATCCTTAACTCCAGTTCTAGGGGAACTTCTTCGGCCCTCTGTGGGCATTGCACGCATGTGGTTCATTTACACAGATACAGACAAAACACTCATGCACATAAACATAAAATCTTTAAAAGTCAATACTTCTAATGACAGTACTTATGACATTTTCACTTCATTTGTTTCCCTCAAACTTCATTGAAAAACCAGCAAAGTAAAAATACTACTTAAAGAATCAATTTAAGGAGCTGGAGAGATGGCTCAGTGGTTAAGAACACTGGCTTTGCTTGCAGAAGACCCAGTTTCGAATCCCAGCACCCACATTGCAGCTAACAACTGTACATAACTCCAGTTCCAGGGGATCCAACTGCCTCTTCTGTCCTCCTCGGGCACTGCATGACATGGGTGCACTTACCTACAAGCAGGCAATATATGCATACACATAAAATAAAAATAATAAATAAAAGCCAGGTGTGGTGGCTCATGCCTTTAGTCTCAGCACTCGGGAGGCAGAGGCAGGTGGATCTCTGTGAGTTTGAGTCCAGCCTGGTCTACATAGTGAGTTCCAGGACAGCTGGGGCTACAGGGAGACCCTGTCTCAAAAATACAAACAAAACAAAACAAAAAACAACAACAACAACAACAACAAAAATGCTATGGTTAATCTTTAAAAAATGCTATGGTTAATCTTTAAAAAATTATATTTATTTATCTGTGTGTGTTGTGTGTGTGTATGTGTGCATGTGTGTATGTCTGTGTGCCAAAGCACCTGTGTGGAAGGAAGAGAACAATTTTCTTTATTGAGACAGGGTCTCCCTGTAGCCCCAAGCTGTCCTGGAACTCACTATGTAAACCAGGCTGGCCTCGAACTCTCAGAGATCCACCTGCCTCTGCCTTCCAAGTGCTGGGATTAAAGGCATGCACCACCAGCGCAGCCTGAAGAGAAAAATTTTCAACAGTAAGTTTTCTTTCAACATGTGGGTTCTGGGAATAGAATTCAGGTCCTCTGGCTTGGCAGCAAGTGCCTTTATCCACTGAGCAATCTTGTCAGCCCCATGATGATTAATGTTGATTGTCAATTTGATGGAATTTGGATTCACCATGGAAACAGATCTCCAGGTATGTTTGTGAGGAATTCTCGAGATTATTTAATTGGGGTGAGCAGACCACCAGAGTCTCAGTATGAATAGAAAGGTGAAAGTGGGGCTGGAGAGATTGCTCAGCAGTTAAGAACACTGAATGCTCTTGCAGAAGACCTGGGTTCGAATCCCAGCACCACATGGCAGCTAACAACTGTCTATAACTCCAGTTCCAGGGGATCCAACTGCCTCTTCTGTCCTCCATGGGCATTGCATGACACGGGTGCACATACTACATGCAGGCATAACAGTCATAAACCTAAAATAAAAATAATAAAATATTTTTAAAAACAATAATAATAAAAAGAAAGGTGACAGCAAGCCAAACACAAGCATTTATCACTCTCTGCTTCTGGACTGTGGATATAAGACCAAGTACCTTTCTCCTGAGACCTTACCTTCTTTGCCCTAACAAACTGTATCTCCTTAACTACGAGTTAAAAAAAAAAAAAAGCAAGCAGACCAATCCCTTTTTAAATTGCTTTTGATAATACACTAAACCAAACCAAACCTAAGGAGTGGTAGTATCAGACACAAATGCATGCTTTGTTAAGGCTGCTCCTCCCTGGACCCATCTTACTTCTTTTGTACCAACTCCCCAATCATGTTCTGGAAGGCCTGGCCTCTCTTTGGTTTTCAGGATAATTTGGCTTTAGAAATATGGAAGCACCTTTCAGTCTTCACATGACAGCTCCCTATCAGCAAGGTCCACTTAGGTCTCCTCCCTGGTTTCTTTTCTAGGAAACATTCTTGTCCTTTTGGGGCCCAGAGCCCTGCCTTGTCTTGCCAGCGGTGCTGGAACTGTGCTTTTGAGCCTCTGCCCTGGCTTTTTGTGCATTTGGAGAAAAGGCCTACAGGTTTTACTTTAATCTCTCACAGTAAGAGTATGTTTGGTCAGATGTACTTGGCTGCAAATACACAAGTGTTGAGGACGGCTTTTACTGGGTCTCAGGAGGAGAGAGCGTCTAATTACCAACATGATGCCACCAGTTCCAGGTGCTGCTCATGGCTTCTCTTTCACTACATGATTTGTATGGATTTATGGGAAAAGATTTCCAAGAAGTGCTAGCAAGTTGGGCTCATTTATGCTGCTCAGTAGATACTAGATTCTATTTCCTTGTTCAGCTAAATTATTAATGTTGTGGGCTTTCTAATGTCACACTGCTGTTAAGTACTGGGAAAAATGAAAAGTTTTAATGTGCTGAAACCTTAGTGCAAGTTATAAAAAGGTAAAATAAAAAGATACAGAAATAGTGGGGCATGGTGGCACATGCCTTTAATCCCAGCACTCGGGAAGCAGAGGCAGGCAGATCTCTGTGAGTTCAAGGCCAGCCTGGTCTACATAGTGAGTTACAGGACAGCTGGGGCTTCAGGGAGACCTTGTCTCAAAAGGACCAAAAAAATAAAGAAAGAAAGAATACCATCCAGGTAGATCTCTGTGAGTTCAAGGCCAGCCTGGTATACATAGTGAGTTCC
>NW_008328331.1:93559-104999 GCF_000622305.1 Nannospalax galili
TTTGAGGCTGAGGCTGAAGATATCCTCTGGTGGAGCAGTTGTCTAGCATGCACGAGCCCCTAGCACCACACACAAAACAGACACGTGAACAAACAGAAAACAAAGCAAAACACCAGAAACTCATTTAGAACTTCCTGCAAGGTTAAAAACAACTGGCAAGCTGGGGCTGGAGAGATGGCTCAGCGGTTAAGAGCACTGACTGCTCTTGCAGAGGACCTGGATTTGATTCCCAGCACCCACATAGCAGCTACCAACCGTCCTTAACTCCAGTTCCAGGGGAATCCAAAGCCCTCTTCTGACCTTCGCGGCATTGCACAGGTGCACTCACAAACATGCAGGTGCAGGCAATACACTCATACACATAAAATTAAAATAATAAAATAGTTTTTAAAAACTGGCAAGTTAAGGACACAATTTTTTTTTTTTTTGGTCTTTTTGAGACAGGGTCTCCCTGTAGCCCCAGCTGTCTAGGAACTCACTATGTAGAACAGGCTGGACTTGAACTCAGAGATCCTCCTTCCTCTGCCTCCCAAGTGCTGGGATTAAAGGCGTGTGGCACCACACCCAGCTCTTTTCTTTTAAAAAAAAAATTAAATTTTTTATATATTTTTAAAAATTTTATGTGTATGAATGTATTGCCTGCATATGTGTGAGGGCACGTGTGTTGTACAATGCCGCAGAGGTCAGAAGAGACTATCGGATCCCCTGGAACTGGAGGTACGGACAGTTGTTAGCTGCCATGTGGGTTCTGGGATTCGAACCTGGGTCTTCTGCAAGAACAGCCAGTGTTCTTAACTGATGAGCCATTTCTCTAGCCCCCTTTATTATTTTTATTTTATGAGTATATTGCCTGAATGTATGTGAGTGCACCCATGTCGGGCAATGCCACGGAGGTCAGAAGAGGGCGTTGGATTCCCCTGGAACTGGAGTTAAGGACAGTTTGTAGCTGCCATGTGGTTGCTGGGAATTGAACCTGGGTCCTCTTCAAGAGCAGTCAGTGCTCTTAACCATTGAACCATCTTTCCAGCCCCTGAGCCTTGTCATTTCTTTATTTTATTTTTTTGGTCTTTTTGAGACAGGTCTTCCTGTAGCCACAGCTGGCCTGGAACTTGCTATGTAGACCAGGCTGGCCTCAAACTCACAGAGATCCTCCTGCCTCTGCTCCTGAGTGCTGAGATTAAAGGTGTGCCACCATAGCTTTTTTTTTTCTAAATATTTGATTTATTATTTTAACTTATGTGTATGAGTATATTGCCTGCATGTATGTGAGTGTATCTGTGTCATTCAATGCTCCTAGAAGTCAGAAGAGGGTATTGGAGCCTCTCGAACTGGAGTTACTGACTGTTGTTAGCTGCCATATGGGTGCTGGGAATCGAACCTGGGTCCTCTGCAAGAGCAGTCTTAACCACTGAGCCATCTCTCCAGCCCTGCCTTGTCATTTCTTAAATGTGTGACCTCATACTCTTTTAATCTCTCTGAGCTTTGGTTTCTTCATGTGAAACAAAACAAAACAAAACAAAGAAAGATATAAAACCTATCTTGGAATTATCCTACACAGTAAGGGGCATGGTGTTTGGAAGTGCATCTGGAGAAGTCAGTGCATACATTGGCTGAAGCATATGCCTGCAGCGGAAGGCCTCAGTGTAAATGTCAACTCTTCTGCCTATCAGCTGAATGACCTGGGACATTATTCCTCAAATTCTTATCTGTAAAATGGGAAAATAACTGGATTACTGGGAGGATTAAGCAAGGTCATGTATTAGTATGGTTTTTGGCAGCAATAATAAAGACTTACCATTGTCATTACAGGTTACAGGTCCTCTATAAAACTCCCCTCTCCCCCTTCATCTTTCTCTGTGATATATCTAAATAGTCTAAAGGAAGACTCCAAAATTTTGTCTTTTCTGGGTTATGGAATGAAAAATTAAGAGGGCTGCATATTGCTGTGGACTAAATAGTGCTTTCCTCAAATTCATATTGTATTAAAGCACTGCCCCCAAAGTTACTGTATTTGGATATGGGTATTGGAGGTCAATAAGTTTAAATGAGGTTGTAAGGGTGAGGTCCTAATCTGATGGAACTGGAGAGCCCTCCCACACCATGTGAGGATACAGTGAGAAGGGGGCCATCTGCAAGTAAAGAAGAGGCTCTTCAGTGGAAACTAGCCTGCTGGACTTCCAGTCTGAAGATCTCAGAAAATCTATTTCTGTTGTTCAAGCCACCACCTATCTGTGGCATTGTGTTATGGCAGTCCAAGCAGACTAAGCCAGGTTTTGATACCATGATATAATAAATAACTAAAAATGTGGATGTGGCTTTGGAACAATACAACAGGTAGAGGCTTGAAGGATCTTTGCTAGAAAAAGCATAGACTACCTTGAAAATATGAACATACAAGGTTATTCTGGGGCTCAGTGGTTAAGATCACTTGCTGTGGGGCTAGAGAGATGGCTCAACAGTTAAGAGCACTGGCTGTCCCTGCAGAAGACCCGGGTTTGAAATCCAGAACCCACATGGCAACTAACAATTGTCCATAACTTCAGTTCCAGGGGATCTGACACCTTTTTCTGACCTCTCTGGGCATTGCACGACATGGGTGCACCTACATACATGCAGACAATATACACATAAAAATACACATAAAAATAAAAATAATAAATAAAATATTTAAAAAAAAGAACACTTGCTATTCTTCCAGAGGACCTGGGTTTGGTTCCCAGCACCCACGTAGTGGTTAATGACTACATCACTCCAGTTGCAGCAGGTCTGACACCTCCCTTCTGGCCTCCATTGGCATTGCATACATATGGTACACTTATATATAAGCAAAACACATAAAATAAAAACAACATTTTTTAAAAGGCTCACAACTGGAGAATTCTGTCTTAAATTTGGTCATACTTGCTTTTGGTAATGTTTAGAGTTTAGACTTCATAGGTAATGTTGGGGTGCTGTTGGAATCTTACATGTAATAATGGCATGAGTTTTGGAGGGCTGGGATGTAATGCCCTAACTTTCAATTTGACTGTATTTAGAGATAGGAGTATTTAGGAGATATTAAATTTAAATGAGGTAATAAGGGTAGGGCCCTAATTCAATAGAACTGGGGAGAAAGAGGAGAGAGGACTCTACCATGTGAGGACACAGTGAAAAGGTGGCTCTCTGTAGCCTTCATCAGAGACTGATCAGAGTCTGGGACTTGTAGCCTGTAGAACTGTCAGAGAGTATTTTTGTTGTCTATGCCATCTGCTCTACAGTATTTTGATAAGGCAGTCTAAGCAGATTAAGAAGCATTTTCTGCTGGGCATGGTGGCATACACCTTTGATCCCAGTACTTGGGAGGCAGAGGCAGGTGGATCTCTGTGAGTTCAAGGCCAGCCTGTTCTACATAGTGAGTTCTAGGTTGGCTGGGGCTACAGGGAGTGAGACACCATTTCACTATATAGTCCAGGCTGGTCTTGAACTTGCATTCTTCCTGCCTCTGCCTCCTGAGTGCTGGGATTTATAGATATGGGCCACCACACCTGGCTTCAAACTGATTTCTTGAAGTAACTGAGGCAGTCATGGTGGCACATACCTTCAGTCCCAGCACTTGGGAGGCATAGACAGGCAGACTTCTGTGAGTTCAAGGCCAGTCTGGTCTACATAATGAGTTCTAGATCAGTCAGAGCTACATAGTGAGACCCTGTCAAGAAAGGAAGAAGAAAGTAAGGAAAGAAGGAAGGAAGGAAGGCAGGAAAAAAGAAAAATCTTATTCACAACAATAACAAAAACTAAACACAAAATAAACAGCTAGAACTGTTTAGTTCCTAGATGATGTCTATAAGGGCTGGGGATGTAGTTCAGTAGTACAGCATTTTCTTAGCATCCAAGGCCTTGGTTTGATCCCTAGCACAGTAAAAAACTTCTAAACAAACTAAATAAAAACTAACTCAAAAACAAAACAGGTCCTATTCTTTGATCTACTAGTTTATTACCAGATAATCACCTTATGGTTTAAAGATTTATCAATAAAATTTAAAATTGTAAATCATTAGAAAAATAAAAATATTCAATAACAGGAAAATATTAAATAAATTATGGTAGACCTTGTCCGGGCTAGCCTCAAACTCATGATCCCTCTTCCTCAGTCACCAAGTAGGTAGTATTACAGGTATGTGCCACCATGCTCAGAAAGTTATGGTGTACCTTTATGTTAAAATCTTTACAGCCATTAAAGACTCAGGGATTACTTACTGACAGGGGAAAATGCCAAGGTGCTCTTGTGAGAAAAAGCAGGATGCATTTTCATATCATTTGCTGCTAGCTTTATACTGGACAGGCAAGTCTTTCCTCACAATTTTCTCAGCTACCCTATCTCCACATACCAGCTTAAATGATACCCTTCAAGGTTCAAACTTTTCTCATCAGTATTGTTTAGAAAACAATATTTTTTATTATTCTTTGATAATTTCATACATGTATATAATGTATCCGGATCATATTCACCTTAACTTCCCTTTCCCATTCCACCTAGATGCCCCCCAACAATCCCACTCTTTTTAAAATTTATTCATAACCTACTCAGTCCAATTAGTCCAATTAGTGCTGCTTGCATGTACATGGTATGGGGTCATCCACAAAAAATGGGATACCTACCAGGAGCCACATCCCCAATCCTCCCATCACTTTTTTTTTTTGACAGGGTCTTATGTATTTCAATGTGTTCCAGGCTGGCTTCAAACTTGCTATGTAGTCAAGGAGGCCTTGAATTTCTAATCCTCCTGCCTCCACCTCCCCAGTGCTGGTATTACAGGCTGGTGTCTGGTTTTATGTGGTGTTGGGATTGAACCTAGGGCTTCATGCATGCTAGGCAAGCACTCTGCCAACTGAGCTACATCCTCAATCCCATGTGGTTTTCTCCTCTTAATGATCCCCTACTCTTCTGTCAACCCAGCTTATCTATGGGCAGTGTCATTTATTCCAAAGACTTCAATCTTTCCATAATGATGCCTAATCTGTTATCTTCTTATAATCCAATTCTCCTTTGCAAACTACTCTAGCTAATTTGTTTGTTTGAGATAGGGTCTCAGGTGTTAGTGCAGGCTGGCCAGGAACTTACTGTATAGCTCAGGCTAACCTCAAACTCTCAGCAATTCTCTTGTCTTAGTCTCCTGAATGTGAGAGCTGGGATTACAGGAGTGAGCCACCATACCCAGCCTTCTAGCTAATTTTTTCCACCTAGAAATGTAGGTGGATTTTCATTATCCTTGTCCTAGTTTGTTTCTCCATTGCTGTGACAAAACACTCTGACCACTACCAACTTGGGGAGGAAAGGGTTTATTCAGCTTACATCTCCCAGGTCACGGTTCATCAGGGAGCCCAAGGTAGGAACTCAGGGTAGGAACATGGAGGCAGGAGCTGGAGTGCAGGCCATGGAGGAACACTGCTTACTGGCTTGCTCCCCTGACCCCTGCTCAGCCTGCTTTCTTATGCAACACAGGCCTATCTGCCCAGGGGTGGCACCACCCACAGTGGGCTGGGCCTTCCCACATCATTCAACAATCAAGAAGATGCCCCACAGACACCGCCACAGGCCAGGCCAATGGAGGCAATTCCCCAATTGAGGCTCCCTCAACCCAGGTGTATCAAGTTGACACTAAAGCTATCCAGCACAATCCCAAATTCTGTTTCTTGAAATCCTGCCATTGCAAACTCTTAAAAGACTTAATTTTGATTCAAAATTAAGATATGATTGCTCTAAACTAGGCATAATGGTGTATGCCTGTAATCTAGAACTTGGGAGGTAGTGGCACTCCCTTGCCGGGAGAGAGAGAGAGAGAGACAGAGAGACAGAGAGAGAGACAGAGAGAGAGAGAGAGACAGAGACAGAGAGAGAGACAGAGACACAGAGAGAGACACAGAGACACAGAGAGAGAGAGACAGAGAGAGATTGTTCTAATGTCTTAAACTACCCATTGCTCTACTACATATTACTCACAGTTTAGATTTCTATGTGATACATGAAGGTTCAAGGGGAACAAATTCATGTCCAGTCAAGGCTAACTCCTCATAGCTCACCTAAATTTCATGGCCTTGTCCATTTTAGGGAGGGGAACAGCTAACTAAATCAGTCGTTGAAATGAGAAAAGGAACCTCAGGAGAAAGATAGCTTGTGGACAATGTGTAGCGCTAACCTAAGCCTACCTACCCACTGATTTTCCTCTACAACATTCACTCAGGCTTCTTTACATCCCCGTCCTCTGCCATGATCTTCTGAAGGTGCTAGGCACTTAGCTCTTCCAGGTTCACCCACGGATCCTGCTTCCTTCTGTTTACCTTTGCCCAACCTACATAAAGTTTGCTATGGACTTGATCCTTGAAATATACCACCTTGCTCTGTATGCTTAATAGTCTTATACTTGGACTTGAGTCTAGGAAAATCTCCTAGGTCTTCACTAACTTAACTCAACAAACAATATGTCCTTGGGTTTTGTGACACAGCAAAGCAAAATAAGCACTTTCTCCCCCATTATGGATAGTCATTCTCAGCACTTTGGTGGAAAGTGTCATCTGTCACTACA
The DNA here is from genome assembly GCF_000622305.1 of Nannospalax galili. NCBI lineage: Eukaryota > Metazoa > Chordata > Mammalia > Rodentia > Spalacidae > Nannospalax > Nannospalax galili. Next base: position 100,123 of record NW_008328331.1, read on the forward strand.
TAGGCTGAAAATATTAAGTCCTACTTTTCCCAGGCTCTAGTAGTTGTGGTAGGTTAGGAAGGTAAAAAAGATGATCAAGATAAGCCATTTAGGACAGAAGACCTGAAAGTCTGCTGCTTGTTTTTGTTTTGCTTTTTCCTTCCTGTAATATAGAGATGCAGAAGGAAAATATCCTCTTTCTTGGCATTTGTGTCTGCATATGACACTGGAACAAATGCAATCGCTTTCTGACTCTGAGAGAAGGCATGTTGGTTTAATGCAAATATATACAGGTAAACATGGGAAGGACTTGGATTTCTATTTTGTTAGTCTGAAACCAATTTGCTATGTAGAGACTGGCCTTGATCTTGTGGCACATCTGCCTCTAACTCTGGAGTACTGAGATTACAGGTGTGTGCCATTTGGAATCAGACAAGATTTGGACTTAACATTGATTTTAACTAGATTTATTTATTTGCGTGAGTGTGTGTGTATGGGGAGGAGGGCTATGAGTGCCATTGCATATTTGTGGAGGTCAGAGAACAACTTTGGGAGTCGGTTGCCTTCTGTTCTCTTCTACTATGTTGATTCTGGGAATTGAACTCAGATAGCCAGGCTTGGCAGCAGGCACCTTTACTCACTAAGCCATCTTGGTGGTCCAAGACTTGGGTTTTTGATGATGCTGTTGTGCCACACTGGATCCATCTTGTCTCTGGGTAACTTTGTATGGGAGAGGACAGATCTTACTGTTGAAGCTACCTAAAAGGATCCCAGTACACCAAATTCATTCGTAATTGATTACCCACATTTGCCTATAGCAGTGCATCCCTTCCTTCATCTAATTATATAGGTTCTAATCTTCTAAGGACAAGAAATACTTCTTCCTCTGAAACCCAAAGCAAATTGAGATCATATTTGTTGGAATGATATAGAAAATAAAGATAAACAAGTGGTGAGAGTGATAGATAACTTTTTCATGTACAAACTGGAGAATTTCTTATTTGGCAGGTCTTCCTGGTCCCTGGCTATGTGTACATTCAGAGTCTCTATAATGGGAATCATTTACCAGACTAGTGAAACATATCGTCATCCTAGACTTCTTATATGTTCCAAAATGTAAGGTCAACTGTGTTTTCAAAGCTACTAGCTCACCTTAGAAGTTGGTTAGTGTTTATCTGCTAATAATCTGAACTGGGATGAACTCATAGACAGTGAAAATTATACACAGCAGTAAAGATGCAATGTCTTTATCCACTACTGTCCTCTAAAAATAGCAGAGTAGGGTCAGTGAGAGGCTCAGCGGGTAAAGGCTGTTATTACTAAGCCTGATGAGCTGAGTTCCATCCTTGGAACTTGCATGGTAGAAGGAGAGACCTGACTTCTGTGCAAATTGTCCTCTGACCTCCACATGTACACACAAAATAAATAAATAAATAAATGTAAATTTTAAAAATTATAAATAAATAAAATAAAAGCAGAGAAAATATAGTCATATTATGTATACATGTGTGCACATGTATATAACTGGAAAAGTTTTTAATTAAATTTTTGTTTGTGTGTATGTGCATATACCACAGTGCATGAGTAGAGGTCAGAGGACAACTTGCAGGAGTCAGTTCTCTCCTTCCATTACATAGGTCCTGGGACTTCTCAGGTCATCAGGCTTGGTAGCAGGTGCTTTTACCCACTGGGCCATCTTGCTGGTCCAATTTTTCTTTTTTTTTCTTTTTTTTCCTGAGAAATAGTTTCACTCTGTCATTTTGTAGTTCCAGGCTGGCATTGAACTTGTGGTAATAGCCATACTTCAGTTTCCCTAGTGGCAATTATTTTTAAGGGAACAGTCATAAAATTACCACTTTGGAGCCAGCAGTGATGACCCACGCCTTTAATTCCAGCATTCAGGAGGCAGAGGTAGGCTGTTTTCTGTTAGTTCAAGGCCAGCCTGGTCTACATAGCAAGTTTCAGGCCAATAGGGCTACAAATTGAGACCCTATCTCAAAAACAAACAAAACAAAGCAAAATAAAACCCCACCACCATGTTGGCTCATTGGTCTAGGGGTATGGTTTTGGGTGCAAGAGGTCCCGGGTTCAAATCCCAGATGAGCCCTTCATAGAATTATGCTGGGCGTGATGGTGTATGCCTTTAATCCCAGCACTTGGGAGGCAGAAGCAGGTAGATCTTTGTGAGTTTGAGGCCAGTCTGGTCTACATAGTGAGTTCCAAGACCAATATATTTTTTTTCTTTGCATACTAAAAGGAACTTTTTATCATAGTTTAAGTTGTATTAGCACCTTATTTATTATCCAATAATAGAAATCTCAAAAAAAAGGAGCAAGTACAAAGTCATTTATAATAAACCCCAAGAGAAAGCCCCAGTTGGTGAGCAAACTGGTGAGGCGCAGAGATTTTTAGGCCTTGAAACTGTAACTTCACAAACATAGCTGATACTGTGCAAGTTTTTAATCCCCAAATTTTGTGAAACTCACAAACACACTGATATTTTTAAAAATCAAATAGGCAGGTCAGCAACAACGATAGTAAAATATGTCAACGTAGAAAAAGATATATGGTATTTATACTTCCTTAGCTCTTTTCATTTTTTAAAATTGTGTGTGTGTGTGTGTGTGTGTGTGTGTGTCTATTGCTATGTCTATACATATAGGTACATGTGCCACCTGTGCATACAGAGGTCAAACGGCAACCTCGCCTTCTTCCTTGTCTGAGACAGAGTTTCTTGTTGTTTGATGTTTGTACACTAGGCTATCTGGCCTGACAGTTTCTGAGGACTCTCCTGTCTTCACCTCTCATCCTGCTAAGGATATCGATATTTTTGATATGTGCTGAAACTTCCAGCTTTTAGTGGATCTTGGGAATCTAAATTTAGAACCTCATGCTTTTATGGCAAGCACTTTTTCACTGAGTCATCTCCTCAGATCTTCATATTTTTAATTATAAATATTTCAAACAGAAAGGTAAGAAGAATATGGTATACTGAACACTTGTGTACTTTCAACAAGGTTCTAATCACTAATATATTACCATTTTGACTTAAGCTATGATATATGCTTTTTTTGGGTCTTTTTGAGACAGGGTCTCCCTGTAGCCCCAGCTGTCCTGGAACTCACTATGTAGACCAGGCTGGCCTTGAACTCACAGAGATCTGCCTGCCTCTGCCTCCCAAGTGCTGGGATTAAAGGCGTGCATCACCATGTCCGGCAATACATGGCTTTTTCTGAGTTATTTTAACAGAATACCACACTCAGTTCTATTATATTTATTCTTGGTTTTTCTATAGCTCCTGTCCTGAATAATAAAGCCCTTTTCATTCATGTTTTATTAACTTCTTTTTTTAAAAAATATTTTATTTATTATTTTTATTTTATGTGTATGAGTGTATTGCCTGCATGTAGGTAAGTGCACCCATGTCATGCAATGCCCTCGGAGGACAGAAGAGGCCATCAGATCCTCTGGGACTGGAGTTATGGACAGTTGTTAGCTGCCATGTGGGTTCTGGAATTCGAACCTGGGTCTTCTGCAAGAACAACCAGTGTTCTTAGCCGCTGAGCCATCTCTCCAGCTCCTAGCTGTGTCTTTTAATGGCATCAAAGAAACCATTTCTTCAGTGAACTTTCTGGAAGATTTTTAAAAAGTTGTATTTATATGTACATGTATGTTTATGTGCTTGTCATATGCAGATGCCACATATGCAGAAAGATACCCATGGAAACCAGAGGAGGGTGTCAAATCTCCTGGAACTGGAGTTATAGGTAGCTGTGAGCCACCCAGTAGGTGCTGGGCTTAGGTCCTCTGGAAGAGCAACAAGTGTGTTTAACCATCTCTCCAGCCCTCTGCAGTGACATTATATTTGTCGTTGATACCGCTAATAAAAATAGCAAGCTAAATCTTAGCTACCAGACCACCAGGGATAGCTACTGCCACAGCCCTTGGTTGCCTCCCAGAATGTGGATATAAGACCTCACTGCTGAAGACACCACACACTTCGGACACAGGACTTGGAGGAACTGATCTGGAAGCCTCCTTCCTGAGGACTAACTCTCATAGTATTAGAAGATGCTATGTAAGCTACTAAGGGAGAAAACCAGTCAGTAGTTCTGCAAACTGTAAAGCCTATGAACTGCAACAATAGCCAGCCAGACAAGATATCCCCAGTGGTGCAATAGTGACACTTTTAGCTTGGGGATAACCAACAGCTGTCTAATTGGACTTAAGGCCTAGTCAATAGATGGGAGCTCATACCTGATACTATAAACTTAGCCAAATACCCATGAATGAAGTGGTCATAGACCCTAAAGGAGAAGCTAGTACTGCCATTTTCCTAAACCAACATAATTTCTAGCTGTATTCTAAATACTAATCCTTACACTCACAAATAAGTGTAGCTCTCACTCCTCATTAAAGAAGCTTCTTTTTGCAACAGGTGGAAACTATTACAGACATCCACAACTGGAGAAAATGCTGGAGAGATAGCTTAGCGGTTAAGAACCCTGGTTGTTCTTGCAGAAGACCCGGGTTTGAATCCCAGAACCCACATGGCAGCTAACAACTGTCCATAACTCCAGTCCCAGGGGATCTGACAGCCTCTTCTGATCTCCATGGGCATTGCACTACACAGGTGCACTTACCTACATGCAGGTAATGCACACGTACACATAAAATAATAACTAAAATATTTTTTAAAAAAAAGAATATCAAAGAAGAAAACCATGATGGAGGGGTGAGACAATGTGAGAGATAAACAATGCCTAGCTAGTTTTGAAAACCAGAGAAAACCATATTATTCCTACAACTACTGACAAATTATACATAGTAGATCAAGAAATATATGCCCAGGTAAGGTTTATCTGAGAACAACTGGTCTTTGCCCAAGATTTATCTAC
>NW_008328331.1:106653-130929 GCF_000622305.1 Nannospalax galili
TGTTATTGAATATGTCAATGCTGTTGTAATGAAATGCTTCTTCTAATTATATGGTTATTAAATAAATAATTTAAAAAAAGAATATTAAAGAAGAAAAAAGTAATTAGGTTTGCACAATTGACGAGCAAGATGGTCAGTGTAGGAGAAAAATGATTCAACTGCAAAACTCAAGGGTGTTAAATAAAACCCTGAAATATTAACTTTGGATTGTAATCATAAGCATAAATTCCTGACTCTTCTATCCTTTTGAAAGACAGATGTCTTAGTTCAGTCCATTATCAAGGTCAAGTGGCAATGAGAAAAAATAACACTATAGCACTGAAGGCTGGATGCTAGTATATAGTTATGGACTCTTAAGTTTTACCTGCAAAGACAAACCAAGGCTTGGAGAAATTCCAGGCTTGGGAAAGGGGGGTACAGAAGAAGGTCCTAGAGGCTGGAGGTGTACCTGTGTTGGTACAGTGCTTGCCTAGCATATGCAAAGTCCTGGGTTTGACCCAAATCAAGTACATACCTGTAATGCTAGCATTTGAGAGGTGGAGGCAGGAAGATCAGTTCAAGGTCATCCTTAGCTACATATTGAGGTCCAGGTCAGCCTGGGATATATGAGATCTTGTCTCAAACAACAAACAAACAAATATAAAAGTAGACTTTTGAAGCAGGGAGTGGTGGCGCACGCCTTTAATCCCAGCACTTGGGAAGCAGAGGCAAGCGGATCTCTGTGAGAGTTCAAGGCCAGCCTGGTCTACACAGTGTGTTCTAGGACAGCTGGGGCTACAGGGAGACCCTGTCTCAAAAGGCCAAAAAAAAAAATAGACTTTTGAAATAAGATCTATTTATAACTATATTAGATTTTGTCCTTTCAGTGTACCAATGTATATTTATTGACAATGAATTTCTACATTATTAAAAGACACATTACCTGTTGTCAATAATCATTACACAGGACTGTGGAATCCCCAAAACATCACAGCTTTGCAAAAGTTCTTTCTTACGAATCTCTCCTTGATTGTAGTAATTTCCTGAGGATAACAAATATAATGGTAAATTTCTTTTAACAGTAGAGACCTATTTATTCACTAGAGGATTTAGGCTATCTAAAAAATGTGTGATTAAAGAATATACATTTAATGTTAAGGCATTCCTTTTAGGAGACTATTAGCAGTATACCTTTTAGTATCACCATTTATAATGCCTATGTTTGTATGTAAGTATGTATGTATGTATGTATGTATCGTCTATCATCTATCATCTATCATCCATCATCTATCTATCTATCTATCTATCTATCTATCTATCTATCTATCTATCATCTATCTATCTATCATCTATCTATCTATGCAATGCATAGCATGAGTGAGACACTGGGTTTGATCTCCAGCCTCATCTTTACAGACATATAAGTATTCCCTATATATCTAACACTTATTTAAAGGATAAGTGTTACTATTGAGTATTATAAAAACATGTATAAACAGGGCACCATTTGGGAAAACATCCTCTTTTAAGAGTTTAGCAACCTTAAGCACTAGAACAAGTTTATATAAATTCTTATTTTCCTAACATATATACCATAGCCCCTAAGAACAGTTCTCTTCTGTAGCCTTACAAATAATAATTTTGGTATTATTTAAATTGCACACTCATTTTGAGCAGCTGCCTAACTAATGTACTCCCTAAGTAAAATTTCCAGAAAGTAATTGCATGTGTGGTTTGTGTACATTACTTAACTTCCCTGAGCCACAGTGTCTTTACTATGGGTGGATAAAGACTAATTCACAGGCTTGCTGGAGGCTTCCGTATTAAAGCACTCAATTAAGTTGTATGTTCTCTTTCCCTTTACTAAGTCTTTGTGGGTTCTTGCTGTGTAGTCCAGGGTGGCATTGAACCCATGTCCTCTTGTTTCAGGTAACCTCTTTATGTTCCCCCACCTCTTTGTTTTCTTCTTAAATTACAATTCATCTTCATCTTTATCATTCAGATCAAATGGCAAATGCCTTCTCCATTTTCTCTGGTATATAATCATTGGTTCTCTCCTTCTACTGTAGGTTCTTGGGATTGAACTTATGTCATTAGACTTTCATGGCAAAGTTTCCTACCTACTGAGCCATCTCAATGCCCCCATCTTGTCTTTTTTTTTTTTAAGATTTATTTTAGCTGGGCGTGGTGGTGCATGCCTTTAATCCCAGCACTTGGGAGGCAGAGGCAGGCAGATCTCTGTGGGTTTGAGGCCAGCCTAGTTCACATAGTTCCAAGACTGCTGAGGCTACAGGGAAACCCTGTCTCAAAAAGACCAAAAAAAAAGATTCATTTATTTTTATTTATGTGTATGTGTGTGTCCAGGCGCCCATGGAGGCCAGAAGAGGGTGTCGGATGCCCTGGAATTGGTATTACAGGTGATTGTGAGCTACCATCTGGGTGCTGGGAACTGAACCCAGGTCCTCTATAAGAACAGCCAGTGTTCTTAACTGCTAAGTCATCTCTGCAGGCCCCTGATTTTATCTTTTAAAAATGTTTTTGTTAATGTTTCATAATGTACACATTAGTTCAGTGATCTATTTGCTCAAAAATTATAAGTATACACAGCAGTATATACTCAAAAAATTTCACTAATAGGAGAAAGTAACCAAAAATGTTTGGAGATTATACTCGGAACCAGAAAAAAAAAGGTGGTGGTGGTAATTCACATAGGTTTCTAGTATTCTACTCCTAAGTATGATCTTTTCTCCATGACTATTAATTTCTCTTTGAAATCGACCTTAAAAGTTATAGTCTCGGTCCATTTTCTATCAACTTCAATATCCCACACAATGTAAGAATTTATGAAGGAGTAAAGAAAGAGAAGCTGTGCTTATTGCTGCAGGTAACTCAGAGAAATTACCACATAAGAGTTTCTTCAACTTTGGCCAGGGACAGCTTTGAACTGGGTGAACTCAGATAGTGTTACATTGTATCCAACAGGAGACTGACCCTAGAAGACTGTTGACAAGCTTTAATTTTTTTTTTTGTCTTTTTGAGACAAGGTCTTCTTGTAGCCTCAGCTGGCCTGGAGCTCCCTATGTAAACCTGGCTGGCTTTGAACCACAGAGATCTACCTGCCTCTGCCTTCCAAGGGCTGGGATTAAAGGAATGTGCCACCACGCCCAGCTTATTTTATCTCGCCTTTCTTTTTTATGTCAGTTTCTTTTGTAGAAATCAAAGGGAGCGGTTGGAAAGATGGCTCAGTAAGTAAAGTGCAAACACAAGAACAGACACAAAAGCTAGGTTTGGTAGTATACATATACCCATATTTTTCCAAGATTACTTTTTAAAAGATTTTAAATTAGGTATATGTATAGGTGTATGTGTTCGTGTGTGAGTATGTGTATAGGAGTGCACGTGCTCATGGAGGCCAGAGCCATCAGATCTCCTGGAGCTGGAGTTATAGTTGGCTCTGAGCTGGTGAACATGGGTGATGGGAGCTGAACTCAGATCCTCTGCAAGAGCAGTTTGTGCTCTTAACTGCTAAACTATCCTTCCAGCCCCAAATCTCTTGCTTCTTTGGTGAGAAAAAGTTCATTGTACATTAGTCTGTAATTATGATTGTGGGACACTGCTTAGAATTGAGGCCACTGTTTTATGGTGTAAGTTTTATTGCTTTGTGTTTGGATTAAGGAATTTATGACAGCCTAAGGAACTGAAGTCAGAGACCATTTGACCTATTTTCACGTTTAGTGATCATGGACAGAAACCATGTGTGAGCTCCTTCAGCAGCTTTTAACATACTGAAAAGCTATGTCCAGAGGATGGTACACCTTGGGAAGCAAAGATGAACTTCTGAGGTTGAGGTAAAAGCCTTAGAATGCCTCTTCTGTTGTTCATACCTTTTTTTTTTTTTTTTTTTTTGTCTTTTTGAGTCCCCAGCTGGACTGGAACTCACTACATGGACAAGACTGGCCTTGAACTCACAGAGTTCTGCCTGTCTCTGCCTCCCAATTGCTGGGACTACAGGTGTGCACCACCACACCCAGCTCAAAAATTTTATTTTTATTATAAGTGGGGTGTGTGTGTGCATGGAGGCTACAGGACAACTTTTCAGGAGTTGATTCTCTCCTTCCAGCGTGGGCTCAAGTCTTCAGGCTTCCATGGCAAAGGCTCTTTTATCTTCTGAGCCATCTCACTGGTTCTATACTGGTATTTTATTTTTTTCAATTTTTATTTATTTGTTTATTTTTCTTTCTTTTATGTGTTATCTGTGTTTGCCTGCATGTATGTAAGTGCACCATGTGTGTGCAATTTCTGTGGAGGTCAGAAGAGGGTATTGGATCTCTTAGAACTGGAGTTGCAGATGGCTGTTAACTACCACGTGGGTGGCTGGGAACTAAACCCTGGGTCTTCTGCAAGAGCAGCCAGTGCTCTTAACTGCTGAGCCATCTTTCCAGGCCCCTTTTTGTTCTTTTGAGACAGGGTCTCCCTGTAGCCCCAGCTGGCCTGGAACTCATTACAAAGATCAGGCTAACCTTGAACTCATGGGGATCTATCTGCCTCTGCCTCCAAAATGCTGGGATTAAAGGTGTGTGCTTTCACATTTCGCCTCCATGATGGTTAAAATGAGATGTGGACTGGGAGTCAAGGCATCATGTGTCATGGTCCAGACATCACTTGGTCACCTACATGGATTTGGACAAAGTCCTTAAATTACTGAATTTCAGGAATGCCAGCTAGGGTTTTCCTCAGATATGGCCAAGTAATTTTAAAATATATTTGGAAGAAAAAAAGGTCCAAGTTTCAACCATTAGAAAATGAGAGAATGATATTCTGTGTCCAGGTATATCCAGAATAACAGAAACCATATTGAATATATGAAACAGTAGGAATTTAATAGACATTTTCATGTGTAACTACCAGAGGACAAACAGGAAACAGTAAAGTGACCTACAGATCAGATAAAGCAAAAAATGACTACAAATTCTCAGCCTTCCAGCACTCAGAGGCTGAGGCAGAAGGAATGCCAGCAAGTATGGGGCCAGCCTGGACTACATAGTGAGTACCACACCAGTCTGGGCTGACAATAAAATAACAAATGTCCAAAAGCACATGAAAAGGCACATTACCAATGGTTACTAGGAAATGCAAACTAAAACCGTAATGCGCTATCACTTAATACCCACCAGGATGGGTGTCATTCTAAAATGCAAAGTTACAAGCACTGATGAAGATACAGAGAAGCTAGAACTGTAGCACATTACTGGAAGGAACATAAAATGATACAACTGCTATAGGAAATAGTTTTGTCAGTTATTCAAAAATTTAAACACAGAATTACAATCTAATTCAATGATTATATTCACAAGAACATACCCAAAAGAATTATAAACTGTTATTCCAACAGCACATCAGTGTTTATAGAAGCATTATTCACAATAGCTAAAAAGTAGAAAAATCCAAGTGTGCATCAATAGATGAATGACTAAACAAAATGTGGTACACACAGACAAAAAAACATTATTCAGTCATAAGAAGAAAAAAAGTAGGGCTTGGATATTGCTCAGTAGTAGAATACTTGTCTAGCACATGTACGGCCCTGCCTTCAATCCCTAGTACTAAAACTCCTGCCACCCCCAAAAAGGAATAAAGAAGCTGGGCATGGTGGCATAGGCTCATAATCCCAGTACTTAGGAAGCTGAGGTAGGAGGACTGTGGGTCTGAGGCCATCCTGGGCCACATACTGAGTTTGAAGCCAGTCTAGGCTACATAGTGAGATTCTGATACAAAGTTCTAAAACATGCTACAATATTGATGATCTTTAAAAACATTATGGTAATCAATGTCATACATAAAATAATAATGATTGCATGACTGATTCCATTTATATAAGGCACTTAAGTAGTCAAACGCACAGAAACATAGAGTTGTAGTTGCAGAGGCTAGAGGAAGAAAGGAGTGGGGAGCTATTGCTTAATGGGTTACAGAGTTTCTCTGGGATGATGAAATAGAGGCGATGGTTATGCAATCTTGTGAATGTATTTACTACTACTGCACTGAATATTTGAGAATGTTCAAAAAGGTAAATTTGTCATGTAAATTTACCACAATTTAAAGGAACATTTTAAATAGAAACTGGAGTTTTACTCAATAAAAATCTTCCAGGGGGCTGGTGAGATGGCTCAACAGGCAAAGGCATTTGCTGTGAAGCCTGATGACCTGAGTTTATAATCACCAGGACCCACAGGAAGGAGAACACCAAGTCCTGCAAGTTGTCCTTCGATCTCCATATGGTAATGCAGGCCCATACACATATACACACACTAAATAAATAAATGTAATAAAAATGTAAAAAAAAATCTTCCAATTATGAGTTATCATAAAACATAAATTGTCTTTAAATTTGATTTTTTTTTTTTTTGGTCTTTTTGAGACAGGGTCTCTCTGTAGCCCCAGCTGTCCTGGAACTCACTATGTAGACCAGGCTGGCCTTGAACTCACAAAGATCCACCTGCCTCTGCCTCCCAAGTGCTGGGATTAAAGGCGTGCGCCACCACGCCCGGCCTAAATTTGATATATTTTAAAATTATTTTTATTTTATGTGTGTAAGCGTATTGCTTGCATATATGTAAGTGCAATGTCCATGGAGTCAGAAGAGGGTGTTAGATTCCCCTGGAACTGGAGTTATGGAGTTAGCTGCCATGTGGGTGCTAGGAATCGAACCCAGGTCCTCTGGAAGAGCAGCTGGTGTTCTTAACTGCTGAGTCATCTCTCCAGCCCCTTGATAAAACTTTCTAAAGTTAAAAAAATTATATGAACATGTGAGTGCAGTGCCCACAGATGTCAGGAGAGGGTAACAGATTCCCTGAAGCTGGAATTACAGGTTGTGAGCCACCTGATATGGGTGCTGTGTTGGGAGCCATGCTTGACATAAGCATTGGAATTTAGGAGAGTGTCACTTTAAGAGCTTCTGAGCTCTCTGCTTCAGTGGTCAGAGCTGACAGGCTGTACCTATATGATAAATTAGAGCTTCTGGAAAGATACAGCTACATGCTGTATCCATAGTAACTTTTTTGTTTCTGTTAGGAAAATTCGCCTAGGTAACCCAAACTCCAAGCCGAATAAAAAGGACCTGTGGGACCCCTCAGAGATCTTCCTCTCTCTCCTACCTGTACCTGCCTTCCCTTTAATAAATTCCTCGCATAACTTCAAACTTTTGCTTGAGTGTCCTTCTTATTGAAGACCCAAGCCTGGTGGGCTTGGGGGGCATTCAACAGTGCTGGGAAATGAATTCAGATCTGCTAGCAGAGCAGCAAGTGCTCTTAACCACTGAGTCCATCTCTCTAGCACCTAAAACAAATTAACTTAAAAAAGATCACTTATTTTGTGTTTTATGTGTGTGAGCATTTTGCTCTTATGTAAGTGCCCCATGTGTGTGCAGTACCTGTTGTGGGCAGAAGAGGATGCCAGATTCCCTTGGAACTGGAGTTATGGGCTGTTGTCAGCAACCATGGGGGAACTGAACCCTAGTCCTTTGGAAGCGCAGTAAGTGCTCTTAACTGCAGAGCCATTTCTCTTGCCTCCTGATCTGTAACTTACTGGTGGTCACTAACAAGGCCAAACATGCTGAGGGACTACATTTCTGAATATGATAGGCATATGTGTGTCAGTTGGAGTAAGGAACATTCGTGAATGAGAGAAGTATCTGCTCACTGAGGTGAAGCTACAACAAATATTTCAATACTAAACTTCAAAATTCACAACATTTTGTTGACTATTCCCATTCTATATCATATTAGTACTACTGTAATTTATTTTCTACCCTTGAATCTTTACATAGTTCACAGGTAATGTTTGAGACTGTGGAATTTCTCTTTAATCTCTGAAACAATCTCCTCTCTAATGGTTCATTTGCCCTTCTTTTATAGTTTCTTATATGTTAATCAAATCTTCTGATTTTACATTTAAAAATCAAATTCACATTCATAGGCTGGGGAGGTGATCTAGTTGGCTGAGTGCTTGGCTAGCATGCATGAAGCCTTGGCTTTGATCCTCAGTACGGTGTAAAATTTGGGTGTGCTGGCACAGGTCTATAATCCTGGCACTTGGGAGGTAAAGGCAGGAAGATCAGTAGCTAATGGTCATTCTTAGCTACAAAGTGAGTTTGAGGTCAGCTGGGCAACATGAGGCCCCTGCATTAAAAATGAAAGAAAGAAAAAGCTTCAACAAACCCAAAACAAACAAACAAAAAACCTTAAAATTACACACACATGGGGCTGGAAAGATGGCTCAGTGGTTAAGAGTACTGACTGCTCTTGCAGAGGACCTGGGTTCAATTCCCAGCACCCACATGGCGGCTACAAACCATCCTTAACTCCAGTTCCAGGGGAATCCGAAGCCCTCTTCTGACCTCTGTGGCACTGCACAACATGGGTGCACTCACATACATCATACATGCATCTATATCCACATAAACCACACATGCACACACACACACACACACACACACACCAAAACCCCAAAACCAAAACCACCTCCTCAAACTCTAATTCACTGAGGATGCATCCTTAGTAGCAAGGTACTAAACTCAATCTCCAGTATTCCATAAATAAAAACAAAACAACAAAAAATACTTCAATTAAGTAAATAACCAGCAAAACATCAATAGTTGTTTTTTAAAAAATAATTATTGCAGGGCGTGGTGGTGCACGTCTTTAATCCCAGCACTCGGGAGGCAGAGGCAGGCAGATCTCTGTGAGTTTAAGGCCAGCTTGGTCTACATAGCGAGTTCCAGGCCAGCTGGGGCTACAGGGAGACCCTGTCTCAAAAAGACCAAAAAAAAAAAAAATTATCTATCGTCATCCATCCATCCATCCATCCATCCACCCATCCATCCATCTATTTTTGCATGGGTGTGCATCACAGTATGGGTGTGGTGGTCAGAGGACAACTTGCTGGAGTCAGTTCCGCCATTTGAATCCTGTGGACTGAACTCAGGTTGGCAGGCTTGGTGGCCGGTGCCTTTACCTGCTGAGCCATCATACCAGCCCAGTACCTCTTTCTGAGATGGATCTTACTATGTTCAGCCCAGACTGGAACTGAACTCTTGGACTCAAATGATCCCCTTGCTTCAGCCTCCCAAGTAACTGAGACTATAGGCATGCATTACCATGGCCAGAAAATATCAACCTTTTTTTTTTTTTTTGAGATAGGGTCTCATGTAGTCCAGGCTGTCTTTGAACTCGTGATCCTCCTGCCTTTACTTCCCAAGTGCTGGGATTACCAGCATGCACCTGGCATCAACATTTTTATAATATATACGTGCTGTAAAAATGCATGTTCCTAAGCCGGGTATGGTGGTACAAACCTTAAATCCTAGCACTTGGGAAGCAGAGGCAGGTGAATGTGAGTTTGAGGCCAACCTGGTCTACATAGCAAGTTCCAGGCCAGTTAGGGCTACAGGGAGACCTTGTCTCAAAAAGGCAAAAAAAAAAAAAAAAAAAAAAATCATGTTCCTCATTCCCATTCTGTCTGATATACCTAAGTCTATCATATTCAGAAAGATAGCTCCTCATATGTTTGGCCTTGTTAATGACCACCCATAAGTTACAGATCAGGGGGCTGGAGAAATGGCATCAACATTTAAGAAAATATTTTATTTTTTATGTGTATGAGTGCATTGCCTGCATGTGTGTAAGCACACCTGTGTTGTACAATACCCAAGGAAATCAGAAGGTGTTGGATTCCCTGGAACTGGAGTTACAGATGGTTGGTAACCACCATGTGGGTGCTAGGAATTGAACCTGGGTCCTCTGCAAGAGCAGTCAGTGCTCTTAACTGCTGAGCCATCTTTCCAGTCCTGGCATCAATATTTTTACAAGCATTTATATACTGTGTAGCTTTAAAATAAAGGGTGTGGGGTCAGTGAGATGGCTCAGTGGATAAAGGCATCTGCCACCAAGCTGAATTCAATTTTCGAGTCTCACATGGTAGAAAGAGAAAACTGACTCCCACAAGTTGTCCTATGACCTCCACAAGCATGCTGTGGCACAGACACACACACACACACACACACACACACACACACACGCAAAATAAATAATTGTGAAAACGTTAAAATAGGGACTATATATATGGTTACCTAGCATGTACTTTCTAAGCTAATTATAAGGAAAAGGTGTAAGACATACATTAGAATGTATAAAATTCTAATAAATAACCCACTATCCAACCATCAGCACCAGTGCTTATGAAGAGGCAAATGCTTTCAGTTAGTCATTGGGTAGCTTTGTTTCTTTGGTAGGTATGATCATATGGTAACCATATCAGCTTGTTGTAGTGAAGCTATTTCTTCCCTGCCCTGACATGTCTATTTATAGGCCATCATGGATCACAGACAGGTAGCAACAGCCAGTCATGGCAACAAAATAAACAAAATTGATATTGAAAACTGGATCTATGGTAAAGGTAATGGTGCTGTTAATGTTTCCTATAGAAGGCAGGGAGGGTACTAGATCCTCATCCAAGATTCCAGCCATAATCTTCCTGATTCCTAGCTGTATGTGGTCTTGTGTCCATGTTGTCTCTCAATACCCCCCAGTTTGTAGGATGGGACCTTTTGGTGATGCATTTGCCTCTGAGTCATGCATGCTCCTGGAAGTAACCCCAATAAGCTAGACTTGAAGTAATCTGTTGGTGTCTATCTTGGGGTCAACAGATATCTGTATCCCCAGGAAAAGTCATGCAATATAGCTTAAACTCTACAGAAAAATATCTATGTATTTAGATATTAGTAAATAGCACCAGGGGGGTAACCTGAGTTGAATGTATGTGCTGTGTTCCCGTATGCATGCATGTGTGGGTAGGCGCATATGGAGGATAGAGGTTAATGTTAGGTGTCTTTCTTGATATCACTCACCACCTTATTTTATTTTATTTTATTTTTTGATACAGGGTCTCTCACTGAACTTGGTGCTCAGCATTCTGGCTAGGTTGCCTAGCCAATGAGCTTCAGGGATCTGCCTGTTTCCCGCCTTGCCCATCACCTCAATGTTAAGGATACAGATGTGAGGCACTGTTCCCAGCTTTTGTGTGGTTGCTGGTGATCTGAACTCAGGTCTTTAGGCTTTCCCAGCAAGCACTTTACTGACTGAGCCATCTCCCCAAGCCCTTTAATCATATTCTGAAGATTTTCCAACTCGTATTTTAATTAATTAATTAATTCATTTTTGTGTTTTGAGACAAGGTTTCCTTCTAGTCCCAGCTGATCTGGAATCAGGCTGGTCTCGACCTCACATAGATTCATCTGCCTCTGCCTTCCAAGTGCACCTATATTATTCCAACCTATATTTTTAAATATTACTAATTTATTCCATTCTTATTAGAATACACTCAACACTTAAGATTTTCTAAAAAGAAAATTTAAATTCATTGGGTTAGAAAGAAAGAGCAGAGATCAGAGATAGACTCTTTCTTCCTTTTTTTTTTTTTTTTTCAAAGACAAGGTCTTACGTATCCCAGGTTGGCCTTAAATCACTACACAGTTCAAGGATGACTCTCAACTCCTGAAGCTTCTGCCTCTACTTCACCAAGTGCTGGGATTTATAGGCATGTGCTATCACACCGGGCTTAGACAGTCGCTTTTGAAGATGGATTTAAGTATTTCTCAATAAAGAATATTGTGAAGTGTTATTAATGATGAAAAAGCAATTATTTAAAATAACCTGGTGAGGGGCTGGAAAGATGTCTCAGTAGTTAAGAACACTAGCTGCTCTTTCAGAGGACCTGGATTCAGTTCCCAGCACCCACAATAAGCTAACAACCATCTCTAACTCCAGTTCCAGGGGATCCAATACCCTCTTCTGGCCTCTACAGGTTTGTACACAAGGGTGCATTTACATGCATGCAAGGAAAATATTCATACATATAAAATAAAATAAATCCAAAAAGTTTTTCTTAGCACACTTGACCAAGTGAGATAAACGGTTGGCATGTTTGAGCATGTTTGAGAGTATGACTGAACTAGTAGGAAAATAAGGGCTGTATCTGAAGGCTCCAAACAAAAATAGCACGAATCCCCGAGAGTCATTATGTAACAGACCCAGGACACTCTGAGAACATCTGCACATCCTTGGTGTTCTAAAGTCGGGCTTAGAGCACAGATATAAATAAGGAGGAGACTCCATACAAGAACAAAACAAAACAAAAAAGGATCTTCAGAAGGCCTTGCACCTTCACTGGATGGAGAAAACCACCCAAAACCTCACCTTAGGCAGAGATGCTCAGGCTGCATCCCTTTCTTAGACTTGGCTTGAGTAGAAGGGAAGATAAGAAAAAAATGCCACCCCCCCAAAGATTTCTTAAATGCCTATTCACCTTTGTGTGACTATATGTTCCAAAAAAAGCTCCAACAGTATTTCAAACTTCACATGTATTTCTAGATTCTTGATGCTTCCTATCAGCAGATGGTTTCTACTTCTTGGACCTAAATGAGACTGTGACTACCTCAGCAAGGAAAATGTAGCAGAAACGATACTGCAGGATTTCTAAGGCTGGTCATAAAAGACAACATGGCTCCCCCTAGATTGTCTTTCAGGACACCTGTCCAGGAACCTGGCCATCAGGTTGTAAGGAAGCAGAGGACTGAGGTTATATCATGGACTGGAGATACTGTGTTGTGTGTATAACCATGGGAGAAAGTATTATTATTGTTTTAAGCCACTTAGATTTGAGATAATTTGTCATGTAGCAGTAGATAACTAAAACACTTGGGTTTGGACCCTGAATCTATATTACTTCTGTGGCCTGAGAAAACAATCTAAAATTTGGAGTGCTCTGAGGTAGGTTATGCCTTTACCTAAAGCAAAAGAAAATCATCAGGGGCTGAGGAGGTAAGAGGGCTTTCTGCTCAAGCACAAGGACTTGAGTTCAAATCCCCAGCACCCACATAAAAATTCATTTGGCCACTATGCCTGTAACCCAGTGCTGTTGGGGGGTAGACACAGGAGGATGCTAAGGCTTGGTGGCTGCCAGTCTAGCTCCTGGTTCAGTGAGAGACCTTGTCTCAAAAGGAATGAGGCAGAGAGTGATAGTGATAAAGCAGGATACCTGATGTCCTCCTCTGGCCTCTGCACAGCTGCACACAGGGACTATAGGGAGACCGTGTCTTAAAAAGACAAAAAAAGGGGCTGGAGAGATGGCTCAGTGGTTAAGAACACTGACTGTTCTTGCAGAAGACCTGGGTTCGAATTCCAGCACCCACATGGCAGCTAACAACTGTCCGTAACTCCAGTTCCAGGGAATCCGACAGCCCCTTCTGTCCTCTGTGGGTATTGCATGACATGGGTGCACTTACCTACATGCAGGCAATACATGCATACACATAAAATAAAAATAATAAAATATTTTTAAAAAAAGACAAAAAAGTAAATCATCAAACCACAAATATGATCCTAAGAAATATATGTTCATACATATAAAAATATAAATCACAAATCCACATGGAAAAACCCAGAATGAGTTGTAGGAACAAAGAACAGAATCAGATATACAACTACTGAAATTGGAATCATTATGTCTACTTAAGTAAAGAAATATATGAAGGTCTCGAGTATGAGAAAGTATCAGAGATTATAACATTTGCGACAGGCAACTCTAGGCATGAGAAACAGACCAAAGGACAAAATCACATAATCACCACTTCCATATATATGCAAGACCTTAAATATAAACTATTAACAGCCAGACATGGTGGCACATGCCTGGAGTCACAGCTACTCAGGGGAGCAAAGCAGGACAATCACTAGTTTGAAAGAAGCCTGGATAACAGCAATACTCTAAAAAAAATAAAAGGGTTGGGGTGTAGGTCAGTGGTGGAGCACATGCTTAGCAAGCTCGATACTCTGGGTTCAATCCCAGCACCAAAACTACAACCAAACAAGGCTATTAACACATATGAAAGGCAAATATAAAACTGATAGAAAGACTATATTGTAACTATGTCCTCTCCTTATATCAAGTCAGTGACAGTTCAATGAAAGCACCAAGGTTTTTCCTTGACTATGACCAAGCTAATTCTAAAATATATTTAAAGAAAAAAAAAAGTTCAAAACAAGCGAGTGTACCCAGAAGAACAATCAGAGGCTTGATCATATTTGATAATGGTGCTATAAAAGCTACAGTGATTGACCTGGTGAGATGGCTCAGGAGAAAAACCACCCCAATATACACCCCAATACACTGATATATTTATCAGTGTAGAATCTCATATATGAGCTCATGGTACAAATGAGATGGGAAATGTTGGCTACATTGGTTTTCCTGATTTCAGTCTTTCCTTCTAAACCATTTTCCACACTGCCACCAGAACTTTTCCACCAATACTACTCAATGACATCCTGGTGTCTACGTGTGCATAGTAATAGATATTTCAGCTGGGCGAGGTGGTGCATGCTTTTAATCCTAGCACTTGGGAGGCAGAGGCAGGCAGATTATTGTGAGTTTGAGGCCAGCCTGGTCTACACAATGAGTTCCAGGCGATCTGGGGCTACAGGGCCCTGTCTCAAAATGACTGAAAAAACAAAAAACAAAAACAATAGATATTTCAGTGATTAATTTGAGAAATGTTAGACTAAGTGAAAAATATATTTAAAAATTTTAACAACAAAGATCTTAATGTTCTCATGAAGACTGTGAATATCTAAATAAGAGAAAACATATTTGGCTGTTTCTCAAAGTTGTCAGGCCAAGGTTTGTTTGTTTTAAATATCAGCTTAAAGTCAGAGAGACAGCTCAGTGGGTCAAAAGGCACTTGCTGTCAAGCATGATAACCTGAGTTCAAGCTCATATTGTGGTAGGAAAGCACCACCTCCATCTTCTGACCGCTACCTGTGCACATGCAGAAGTATCTGCTGTGCTTTCTCTACCACATTGTTACAGGTATATATTATACCATACAGTATTAGTTACTTGTTTTTTACATTATAAAGTTGAGTGAGGGACAATGTTTAGCCATACAGTGCTTAGGAAGTTGACTTAAAATAAATACAATAAATTAAAAAAAAATAGCATCTTGGGGGGGTTAAGAGCACTGACTGCTCTTGCAGAGGACCTGGGTTAGATTCCCAGCACTTACATGGTGGCTATGAATCATCCTTAACTCCAGTTGCAGGGGAATCCAAAGCCCTCTTCTGACCTCCATGGCATTGCACGACACGGGTGTACTCACATACATGTAGGCAATACACTCATACACATAAAATAAAAATAATAAAATATTAAAAAAAATAGCAAGCTTGATGAACTAGCGTTTCTTGAATGTACAGTCAACTTAGATATTTTGTCAGCTGACATGGTACACAAATGAGAGGCAGACTGGGAATAACTAGAGCAGTGAGGAGCCACAGGACCTTAGTTCGTTTATGTTGTAGCTGGCTAATTTGTTAAACTCTGTGATTCAGATGCCTATTTATACAATGGAAAAAACAGTATCTTCTCATAAGCTTGCTGAGGACAATTAATTAAGGCTCCAGTTAAAAAAACTTTTTTTCTTGCTTCTCTTTTCAACTGAGGATCTAGTTAGGATGAACTACTTGTACAAGTGCAAGACTTACTGATGCATTCAGTGTGGCTTAGAATGATGTGGCACTCTCCCTACATATTGACTCCTATTTTTAAAGTCCAGATCAAAGGAAAACCTATTTGGAGTCTTCTTCAATCTAACCTTTTGAAGAGATTACTGCATTTCTCCACCTTGTACCACAGTGCTCTCTCCATCCCATGGCTACAGTTATACATTATACCACACATTAACTTGCTTTTTATATTATAACCTTGAGTAAGAGACAATGTTTTATCCATACACTGTTTAGCAACTTAAGAATTTAAAAAACAGGGTGTGGAGGCACATGCCTTTAATCTCAGCACTCAGGAGGCAATGGCAGGTGGAGCTCTGTGAGTTCGAGGCCAGCCTGGTCTCCATAGTCTCCACAGTGAATCCAGGACAGCTGGGGCTACAGGGAAACCCTGTCTCAAACAGACCAAAAAAAAAAAGAAAAAAAAAAAAAAGGCAAGTTGGATTCAGAGAAAATAATAAAAGTAGTTACTGCTAAGTGAATGCCTATATTTTTATTAGAATTTTATTTATTTATTTTTAAAAACAGGGTCCTATTATGTAGTGCTGGCTGGCCTGGAACCCACTATATAGACCAGATTGGACTCGAACACACAGAGATCTGCCTGCCTCTGCTTCCTGAGTATAGAGAAACTTTTGGGAGGCTGGGTGTTTTAGAGTGTTTCCCTAGCACATTTGAGATTTTGGGCTCAAACCCCAAAACTGGAAAAGAAAGGGGGAAAATTTGGTTTCTTATCCCAAATTTTTACAACCCATTAAAAGCAACTGAGAAAATATTAAATATTAATATTAAAGAACACATTACATCCATACAATCTTGGAAACAAATACAGGCTTTAATTGTAGCCCTTGGAGCAAACTTGTATATAATCCAATTCCAATAATTATAGTATAAAATATAGAAATAAAAACAAAGAAAAAAGAGTATTATTTACATCTATTTGCAAATAATATCCTTAATAGAACATGAGAGAAAAGTGCTTAAATCCAAATTTTCAACAAATATTAAAAATGGCTTATTCCTTTTTTCAGTACTAGGATTGAACCTAGGGACTCAAGCATCCTACATAAGCTCCCACAGCTGAGCTATAACCCTAGAAATTGGCTTACTCTTACTGGCAACAAAATGTTACTTTTGAGCTATAGGAAGACCCAGTCTGAAAAACCAAAACTACACAAAAAACCATCAAAACTCCCCCAAAACAAATGAAGATTTTTTTTTTAGAAAACAAGAAATAAATAAAAGAATATTAGTGAATACTATAAGGTGATATGATCTATTATCAGTCACAAGATAAATTGGTATATGGTTTTTGATTATGATTTAAATTCACAGCCTTAAAAAAGTCATTAATTTTCCTTCTTTATATGTGCATACATATGATGTGCATGAATATATGTGTGTTTGTTTGGAGATCAGAGGACATCCTCGGGTGTTAGTCCCTTCCATCCACCTTTTATGAGACAGGGTCTCTTGGTTGTTGGCTAGCTGGCTTGCAAGTTTCCTAGGGTTCTCCTGCTTCTGTCTCCTATCTACTGTGGAAGCACGGGGATTGTAGATGTATGCTACTGTGCCCCGTGTTTCATGGGTGCTGGGGATTCAAATCCAGGTCCTCATGCTTGCATGGCAAGCCCTTTACCCACTCCCCAGTCCTCTGAAAAAAATTTTAAAAAATTTATTGTACGTATGTGGGGGTGGGGTGGGGGGTAATGCTGGCATGCCATGGAATCTATGTGGCAGTCAGAGGACAACTTGTGGGAGTCAGTTTTCTCCTTCTACCATGTGGGCTCTAGGGATCAATCTCAGGTTGACAGGTTTGGGGCAGGTGCTCTTACCTGCTGAGCCATCTTGCTGGCTTTCCTTACTTTTTGAAACAAGGTCTCACTATGTAGCTGAAGCTGGCCTTGAACTTCCTGTGTATCCAGCTTGGCTTCAAACTCACCATCCTCCTGTGTGCCCCCATACCTGGTTCAAGCACAGCCAACTTAGGGCTTAGTGGATAGAGTTCTTACCTAGCACGTACCTCATAACACTGGGTGTGGTGGCATACCCTGCAATCCTAGTAGGAAGATGAGATGTTCAAAGCCATCTTTGTAACTTTTTATTTATTTTTTGAGACAGGGTCTAATGTAGCCTAGGTGGGCCTTTAGCCAGCAGAGGCCTAGCATGAACTAGAATCAAGATCATCTTTGGCTACATGAGGTTGGGGCCAGCCTGGGTTACATGAGACCCTGTCTCAAAAATAAAAAGAGGGTATTCCTTTCTTGGAGCCCCTCCCACTCTCAGCAGTTCTTTCTTACATTTCTTAAATTTACATTCACTCTGTTAAAAAAAAAAGAGAGAGAGAGAGAAAAAAAGGAGACTAGGGGCTGGAGAGATGGCTCAGTAGTTAAGAGCACTCTACTCTTCTGTTCCCAGTATCCACATGATGGCTAAGGAGATCAGACACCCTCTTCCAGTCTCCCTGGGCATTGCATGCACATGGTGCCCTTACATACATGTAGGAAAAACATTCATACACGTAAAATAAAAATAAATAAAAAAGAACCCCCAAATTCAACAATTTTATACGTCCTGGCAAAACAGATATAGAATAAGGTCTAGCATAAGTGTTTAATAAATATATGTTAAACAAATGAAAAGTAGTGGTAAGTGAAAAGGATGTATAAAATGTGATCTGTGAAAAATCTGTATAAAAAAATAAAAATGACAGACAACCAAATGGGAAAAGAGGTCACTGGCAATTTGAAAAATCAGCTTTATTGAGGTTTAATTTGACATACCATAACATTGTATGTATACAGTTCAATTCATTTATAGTTATACAGTTATTATCATAATTAAGCATCATGGTCAAACTTTGTTTTCTTGATTTTTTTTCTGTTTGAACAGTTCTTTTTTTTTTTTTTTTTTTTTTGAGACAGGGTCTCCCTGTAGCCCCAGCTGTCTTGGAACTCACTATGTAGACCAGGCTGGCCTCGAACTCACAAAGGTCTGCCTGCCTCTGCCTTCCGAGTGCTGGGATTAAAGGCGTGCACCACCGCCACCACGCCCGGCTTTGAACAGCTCTTTTACTTAAAGTTGGATGGGGATGAAGCCTCAAACTATTTACAGAATTTCTACCTATCTATCTATTAACTCCTCCGGTCTGACATGTGCATCTCTGTAGCAAAAAAAATAATTTCAAAGCAGCAAGAAGGTCCTTTGCTACTAGCAGAAGTGCAACTTAATGGACTGAGCAGACACCATACAGCCCAAGTTCTGTCTGGTGCACGATACGGTAAGATCATTATTTTCTATTCTTTTCCAAATAACTAGTTGTACTGAATAACGAGTACAGGTTCTGGCTTGACGCCTGTAATGCCAGTACTGGGAAAGCTAGGCAGGAGGAAACTTGGCCAGCCGAGGCCGCAATGAGACCCTGATTCAAAAAAACATAACAAAACACCCAGTTCAGTGACAATTTCCAAAGAAAATACAGGAACTGAATGGAACCAGTGTCAGCAACCACTTTTCTGTTCCTCAATCCTGCTTGGGAAGCGGTAAGGCTCGCAACAGATGTTCCCCAACCCACCTGGGAAGCCGGCTGCCTCTCTTTGTCCCCGCCTGTGAGGAGTGCGGAGGAAGGGTCTTCGGTGTGTTCACTAAGCTACCCTAACAGAAAACCCTTCGGGAAGAGGTCTCCTGAGATCCGTCAGTTCCTAAATCCTTTCCCAAACCCAGCTCCCAGCGACCTTCCTACGGCCTCCTACCTGAGGAGAAGCAGAGCAAGGACACCCGCTGCTTCAGACGGGCCAAGCCTAGCAACGTGGGAGCAAAGAACATGGCTTCGTCGTCGGGGTGCGCAATCACCAGCAGGGCTCGGCTTCCGGCTCCCAGCAGGCCGGCCTGCTCCCGAGATATCCTTCGTTCTGCGGAGTCCCAAACCCGGAGGAAGCACCATGTCAGGAGAGCCACAGCCACACACAGGAGACCCGCTACTTCCATGCTGGGTAAGTGGCACCGCGCCTGCGCAGTAAGGAAGGCTACCGCTGGTTCAGGCTCCTGCGTGGAAACTGCACCCGCTGAAATTGCGTTCCGCGGTTAAGTGCGCTGTGGTTTGAGATTTGCGTCTCACACGGGGCCTGCGAACGTGCTGTGCTGTGCTGTTCGAAGCCTCCGCGAAGTGTACCGGCTACAGTGTAGGGCTAAACCAGTCCTCTGTGGTCTAACAGCTTCCTTACATGTGTCTAAAAGGAAACATTTTGAAAGTTCTTTTGAGATAGGGTGCTTCTATGGACCCCCTGGCTGCCTTGGGGTTCACCACAGAGACAAGGCTGGCCTCCAGCTTGCAGTCATCATCATTCCTCTGCTTCCTGAGTGCTGGGGTTACAGGCATGTGTCACCACACCCGGCCAAAGGGAAGCACTTAAACAACTTTTTGTAGTTAAGAGTTCCCTCCTCGCTTCAACTCGTCTCCAAACCATTTCTTAAAACTCAGTACTTTCGTATAAATAGCCCGTTATCCGGATCAAATATTTCCAAAACACTTAAACTGCACTTCAATTTTCCTCAGTTTGGGGCTGAAAAGGATGGTGGCTTTGCAGTTATGAGGCTGAGAGTGTGGTCCCGAGGGCTTTAACCTCTCAGGAATTGCAGAGTGAGGAACCACACTGTGGAGAAATCAGCCTAGCTCGCTACTTCGGTGCCTAAGGAAGGGGTAACAGACCAGCACCCTTGGCACGTGAGCTCCGGTTTCTCCCGTCCGGTGCATGCCGGCAGCTAGGGCCGCGGAGGGGTCGCAGACCCAGCCGCTCTCCTTTCCCACGCCTGGGGGAAAGGCCCCGGGCACTCGGGAGCCATAGGCTCGCGGTGGCGCTCCAGGCCGGGTGCGCGATGGCAGCCTCGGTCGGTCCGGCCCCAGGTAGCACAGCTCCCGCCCGTAGACTTGTGAGGGGAACTGCCACCGAGGCCGGGCGCAGACCAGAAAGGAACTAGCGAGCGCGCGCGACCCAGGAAGCTCGGCCGAGGTAGGAGCAGCGCTCCGCCGGGGGAGGGAATCGTCTCCCAACCCTCCGGAAGGAGGAGGAGCCGACGTCGGAGCCGCCTTAGCGCGGCCGCCCAGCCTGAGGGGGAGGGAGAGGGGTTGAGGCAAGATGGCGACTAAGGTGGCGAAGCAGCCTGGGCGGCCGGAGTGAGCGCCCAGCTCGCCTAGCCAAGCGACGGCAGGGCGGAGGGTCGCGCGCCGGGGCTGCGCCCTGCTCCTCGGACCGTGGGACGCGTCGGCTCGCACGCTCCGCCAGCTCCGGGTGAGTAGGCCTGCAGCCTCGGCCTCCGGGCCCTGCTCGTCTCGGAGCTTCCGAGGGCTCCCCGGACACTGGCCCCGGGGGTGGCTTCTCGGCCCAGCGAGGGGCGTCGCGGGCTAAGCCGGGTTAGGACCCGTCCCAGCCTCCCGGCCTCTTTCTCTCGGCCACCTAGGGGCAAGTCGGGCGCGGCTGGGGATTCGGGATGCGCGAGTGGAGGTTTATGGAGTTCGGAGGAAGAATGGCCTTAGGCCGGCAGACGCCGGCCCGAGGTGTCTGTGCTGTGGGGAGGGGCGTACGGAGCCTGCGGGGCTAGCGCTGGGGGATGCACGGCCCGAGGTCCCCGGGTGGGGCCGGCGCAGGTACCGGCCTGGGCTCACTCCTCCGCAGAGTTGACGTCTGGCAAGTGTGGAAGGGGTTAAGGAGGGTGACAACGGTGGACGGGTGCATGAAGAGCAAACTAGTTCACCTTTCCAACTGGCCCACTTCAGGTATAATGGCGAAGGACTGGTCGTGGTGGAGAGGCAAAGATCAGCTCCCTCCGCCTCTTGCCGTTCGTTATTGGTGTTTTCTTGCGCCAAGTGGGAGACTGCACCCCTTTTCGGGGGAGGGAGGGAGACGACGAGAGAGATTTGAGAAACTATAATTGAGAAGTCAACCTTAACGGAAAGGAGACAGCATTCTTAGAATTAATTGGATCTGTAATAGTCATGTTTGAAAAGGAGCGGATGGGAGTAAGTGATATTTACGAAAAGTATTTGCCCAAGAAGTGTCAGATTGTATGCCAGTGTCTGTTCAAACAGAGTTAACATTGGACAGTAGCGTTATGGGTAATTTAATCTTTGGTATTAGTGTATGTTCAGCTGCATCAGATTTACTATCCAAATTATATCCTTATTCTATTGAAATTTACATTCCTTGTGTGCACCCTGGTGAGAGGATGATGGAGACAGAACATGGCAGTGCACAAGGGCAACAGGCTTGGGATTTTAAAATGCCTCCACATGATCATTTGTTTAGCATATACTATCAATAGCTGATGATGATTCTGAGTCACATATATTATCCACCAAAGAGTTGTTTATTTATGTATTTATTTTGTAGATGGGTTCAAACTGTAGCACTTGCTGACCTGGAACCTGCTATGTAGCTGGTGTTAGAATTATAGACACGCAGTACCACACCTGGCCTACTGAATTTAATTTTTAATAGTCTGGGGAAAGTGTTTTGTTATACCCTTTCGTAAATTTATAAGCTGAACCAATTCATATTTGCCTGGGCTCAGGATCTGACTGCTTTTAAGATCTTATTTAGATATGAGTAAAAATTATAGAAGAAATAAACCACAGGTTACTAGAGAGGAATCTTATTTTCTCATTCTGTTAAAATCCAGTGGAAGTTTATTTTACTATTTATAGTTCCCAGTTGCTTTGTCTTGACTTAAGTGCACCTGTTAATGAAAATCTGTGTGTGTGTATGTGTGTGCGTGTGCGTGTATCTCACTAGAAAGTAATTACTTGCCATACCAAAATACTTCTTTTAGAAAGGCTTGCCATATGTTGAAATACTCCCCCAGAGAAAATGTAATACCAAGAGTTCTGATTCTTCCTGCAATTAACTATGGGATTTTGGAACATGTTCGGTTTTTTGTGCTTCAGTTTCCTCATCTATAATACTAGAAAAAGTCTGCCTTTTTGGATTTTGTTGTCGTGAGCCTAGAGGGAGTTAATAGTTATGAAATGAAATTGGACTGAGGATGCAGTTCAGTTGGTAGTGTATTCAGCTAACATGCAGGAAGCCCTAGGTTTGATCCCTAGCACCACCTAAAACTGGCAGGTACATCAAGTTCAAGGTCATGTGCAGCTACATAACAGGTTTGAGGTCAGCCTGGGATGCATGAGACCCTGTCTCAAAAAAAGTTATGAAATTGCTTTAAACAATTTGAAGGATTGTGTTTCTGTGAGATAGTAATGCTTTATCTGTAGATCTCTTGTGGTACTTATACTTTTATACTTTGTCTTGTATCGTACATATTTATGTACTTGTTTATCTCTTCTTGGGAGTAGGTTAGATTCTTTTCTTTTCTTTTCTTTTCTTTTCTTTTCTTTTCTAAGTGTCATATCAATAGATATCCAGTGCCCTAAACTGTCAAGTGTTTCCAGTTTTCTTGAACACATCTCCCTACAGAAGCTCTCCCTGTTGATTCTTTGTGTCCATCTGAATGTTGGGATTAAAGGTGTGCGCCACCATGCCTGGTTTATCTTTATGTTTAAAGCACCTGGTTGGTTGGTTGGTAGGTAGGTAGGTAGGTAGGTAGGTAGGGTTTGTGTGTGTGTGTGTGTGTGTGTGTGTGTGTGTGTGTGTGCGTGCGCGCGTGTGTGTAGGATGTTGATGCTGATTTTTGGTGAATGAGTATTCATAGAAGTGTAGTTTAGAAAAATTGTATTCACATTACAACTCATCAGAATATACCTGTTATTTGCTAATATATTTATATAGCTCTGATTCTCCATGTGGCTTCTAAAAGAAAAGAATATATTGCTGGATATGGTGGCACATGCCTTTAATGTCAGTACTTGGGAGACAAAGGTGGGCAGATCTCTGAATTTGAGAGCAGCTTAGTTTACATAGAAAGTTCCAGACTAGCCAGAGCTACATAATGAGATCCTGTCTCAAGGAGGAAAAAAAAGAGAGAAAAAGAAAAGAATATATACTTTCAACTGAATGTCTTGTATTTAAAAATATAGTAAACTTGATAATAAAGAGATGGCTCAGCAGTTAAGAGCATTTGCTGCTCTTGCAGAGGACCCAGGTTCAGTTCCCAGTGCCTACATGGTGGCTCACAACTGTAACGCCAGTCCCAGGGGATTCAATTCTTTCTTCTGGCTTCAGTGCACACCAGGCAGGCATGTGGTGCACATACACAGGCAAACATTGATACACATAAAATAAAAATTTAAAAATCTTTTTTAAAAATGTCGGATGTGGTAGTGCATGCCTTTAATCCCAGCACTTGGGAGGCAGTGGTGGTAGGTGGATCTCTGTGAGTTCAAGGCAGCCTGGTCTACATAGTGAGTTCCAGGCCAGGTGGGGTTATAGGGAGACCCTGTCTCAAAAAGACCAAAAAAAACCCCCCAAAAACCAAACCTTAAAAAAATAATGTTGAGGGGCTGGAGAGATGGCTCAGCGGTTAAGAGCACTGAGTGCTCTTGCAGAGGACCCAGGTTTGATTCCCAGCACCCACATGGCAGCTATGAACTGACCTTAACTCCAGTTCCAGGGGAATCTGACGCCTTCTTCTGACTTCTGCGGCATTGCACAGCATGGGTGCACTCACATACATGCAGGCAATACGCTCATACACATAAAATAAAAATAATAAATAAAACATTTTTCTT
>NW_008328331.1:131188-137635 GCF_000622305.1 Nannospalax galili
GGGAGAGGCAGGTAGATTTCTGTGAGACCCCGTCTCAAAAAAAAAAAAAAAAAAAAAAGTTGGAAATTAGCTTGTTTATTTGAATTTAATTGAATAGGAGTTTGTTCCAAGACCAGGCAAGTTTAGAGCATATAAGTTTTTTATTTATTTGTTTGTTTGTTTATTGGTTTTTTGAGACAGATCCCTGTAGCCCCAGCTGTCCTGGAACTTGTTATGTAGACCAGGCTGGCCTCGATCTCACAGAGATTCTCCTGCCTCTGCCTCCTGAGTGCTGGGATTATGAAATAATGAGAGATTCTTGCCATTGTTATCTGTTTTACAAATCAAAAGTCTTTGGATAAGTTAGGGATTGATGTAGGTGAATGCCAAGTGTTGAGATTACAGGCATGCACTACTACTACAGGTGTGTTTTTTATTTCTTTACTTTTTTTAGTGTGTGTGCTTGTGTACGTATGAGTGTGGGTGGGGTGTGTGTGTGTTTATGTGTGTGTTACTCAGTTTTAATTATATCTTTTCGCCTTAGTTGTAATTTCAAATTCTTATTGGTGCCTGGAAATGGTACCATTCTTATATAGTTTCTTCCATCTGTTCTTCGTTACTTATTTATTTTGAGATGGGATATGTTGCCCATGCTGGACTCCATCTCAAGTCAAGTAGTTCTTGTGCCGTAGCCTCCTAAGTAGCTGGGACTACAGATGGCTGTCACAACACCTGTCCTCTTCTGTTCTTTCAGTTCATGTATTTTAGTAGAATATGGTACAAAGTAATAAAAGTTCATCAGAATATACTATGAGCAAACTTATTTGCAGATCAGAGATTTGTATATTTTCAGTCATTCACTTGTGCAATCAGTAAGAGGCACTTTTTATGTTCAGGGCACATCACTAAATGCTATAAAGCCATAATTCACAGTTTAGCAGTTCAAGGATAGTCACAGGTAACTCAGTCTTCTGAGTAACTAATACTTTGTCTTTTCTGAGTTTGAAGATACAATGGTTAAGAGATGATTTCTTTTTCTATCAGGACTCCTTAGGAGTGTTGAAAACTAAGGAAAACTTCTGCAATGTAGCAGTAACTCTGTGGATCATCAGTTTTTAAAAATAATTTTATTATTTTTATTTTATTTTATGTATATGAGTGTTTTGCCTGCATGTATGTAAGTGTACCCATGTTGTGCAATGCCTGCAGAGGTCAGAAGAGGGTGTTGGATCCCCTGGAACTGGAATTAATGGACAGCTGCCATGTGGGTGATAGGAATCGAACCCAGTTCCTCTGCAAGAGCAGCCATTGCTCTTAACTGCTGAGCCATCTCTCCAGCCCATCATCTGTTTTTATTTTGATATTTTTTGTGGCCATTTATTCTATTCAGCCATTTTTACTACTGAAGCTGCTCCTTGTGGTCGAAAAGTTACTTGGATAGTCTTCAGATACAACTTATCCTCCCCACCCGCTCGCATTTGAAAACCAGAGACCTTACAAAAAATACCCTGTTCCTGTGTAGTTCTGTCAAATTCCATACTGCTTTTAACTTTTCTTTGCGATCTCAAAAACAAACTAAATTGGTTAAAATGAAATGCTCTTGATTTATAGAATTCTAGAAATTATAGCAACATAGATCTAGTCATGTTTTTATTTGAACTATCTTTTTTTTTTTTGGTCTTTTTGAGACAGGGTCTCCCTGTAACCCCAGCTGACCTGGAACTCACAATGTAGACCAGGCTGGCCTTGAACTCACAGAGCTGCCTCTGCCTCCTGAGGTTTGGGATTAAAGGCGTGTACCACCATGCCTGGCTTGAATAGTTTTAAGAGTCAGAATAAATTGAGAGTGAAATGATCTGCCCAAGTTGTTGTAGTTGGGCAGAAGCAAAAGCCATGGTTCTGACATCTAGTTCAGTGGACACTATATGGTGCCATGTTATCCACAGCAATTCAGGATGACATTTACTTAAAGCAAAAATCTCCATGAATGGAGAATGAGAGATCACTTTGGGTGTTCAGTATACATACTGAATTTAAGATGTGTCATAACATTAAATTTCTGCGACAAATATACAGTTTGAAGAAAATGATACTGATCTGTATCAAATGATATATTGAGTTTGCTTAAGTTTTTGTCTTTTTTTTTTTTTGTCTTTTTTGAGATAGGGTCTCCCTGTAGCCCCAGCTGGCCTGGCACTCACTATGTAGACCAGGCTGGCTCACAGAGATCCACCTGCCTCTGCCTCCCAAGTGCTGGGACTAAAGGCATGCGCCACTATGCCCAGCAGTTTTTGTCTATTTTGATGAATATTTTTTATTTTATTGTTTTGTTTTTATGTGTACAAGTGTTATGCCTGCATGTATGTATGTGCACCCATTTTGTAAAATACCCATGAAGGACAGAAGAGAGTGTCGGATCCCCTGGAACTGGAGAGTTAGGGATGGTTGTTAGCTACCATGTGGGTGCTGGGATTCAAACCCAGGTCTTCTGCAAGAGCAACCAGTGCTCTTAACCACTGAGCCATCTCTCCAGCCCTGATTTTGATGAATATTTTAAATAAAGTTGTCTTTTGGGCTATCCTGACCTAGTGACATTTAATGTAATTTATGTAGTATGGTGATGAAAATATCATGTCAATGGTAGCTGCAAACCTCTGAAACCCCAACAACTTTTCATACATTGGTCATTTACTTGTTTTTCTTACTTGGGTTTCTAAATTTAAAAAAACCTTTTTTTAAAAACAGGGTCTTGCTGATCAGGCTGTTTCAGACTTTCAATTCTTCTGCCTCAGCATCCTGTGTACTGGGATTACAGACACGTGATACCAGGCCCAGCTTGATTTTATAATGAGAAGTCTATTTCTGATTAGTTTGTTACCTGTCATAATCATGCCATAAAATTTATTTTGAAGGAAAAGCTGTATAAGCTCTTTAAATTCATAATCTTTATATAAATACTGAAGCATGGCATGCATATTTGCTTATTTATAACATTGTGCCTTTTTTTTTTTTTGGTCTTTTTGAGACAGGGTCTCCCTGTAGCTCCAGCTGGCCTGGAGCTCACTATGTAGACCAGGCTGGCCTAGAACTCAGAGATCTGCCTGCCTCTGCCTCCCAAGTGCTGGGATTAAAGGCGTGCACCACCATGCCCTGCCGAGTTTTTTTTTTTTTTTTAAAAGGTAAGTTCTCACTGTATAGCCCTTGCTGGCCTCGAACTCCCTATGTAGACCAGTCTGGCCTCGAGCTCACAGATCGCCTGCCTCTGTCCTTAAAGGTGTGCCCCACCATACCTGGCACATTTGAGCTATTAAATATACCTGTTTTGCATTTTATTATGAGTAGTTTTTTCAGACTAGATGTGGATGTGGTAACTTATATCTGTAATCCCAGCACTCTGGAGGCAGAGACAGGAGGATCACAGCAACTCCAAGTCTAGTGTGTTCTATGTAGTGAGTTCCAGGCCATACAGTGCTATATAGTAAGACCCTGTCCTGTCTTAATCACCTCCCTCCAGTCCCCACCCCAAAAGATATTTTTTTTCCTTCTACTGTGCTATTTTGTGGACTGTTCTTTTCCTACCTTACTCCCCTAAGCCCTACTAGAAGTGTTTCTCAGAGATTTGATTACATAGTATTTAATCCAGGAAATCTCCCTCCTGTTCTCTTTTCTCTAAATATTTTTGTTCTGGAAATTCCTTTTGTTGCTGTTGGATTTGTTTATTTAATATTTTTGAGACA
Source organism: Nannospalax galili (assembly GCF_000622305.1). NCBI lineage: Eukaryota > Metazoa > Chordata > Mammalia > Rodentia > Spalacidae > Nannospalax > Nannospalax galili. Next base: position 134,905 of record NW_008328331.1, read on the forward strand.
GGGTCTCATTGTATAGTCCCGGCAGACCTGGAACTTGCTATGTAGATCTAGCTGGCCTCAAACTCACAAAGGTCCACCTTGCCACTGCCTCCTGAGTGCTAGACGCAAAGGCATGTACCATCCATCATACCTGGCTCTTTATTTTTTGAGACAGGTCTTACAGTGTTGGGTTTGACTCAAGCCAAGGGTGGCCTTGAGATTTTGGTGCTGGGATTATTGGCATAAGCTTGGAAATTCTTTATGCATTTATAATGTGAATACTCAGATGTTGCCTCTCCGCTGTAAGGCCTTTGGAGGCATGGATATATGTTTTTCTGTTTTTTTTTAAATTCATCTTCTTTATGCCACTCCTGGAGTAGCACGTATTTATCAACCACACTAAAAAAATAAAAGAACCTAGGAGCTGAATTGTGTGTTTACTTTCAAAAAGGTCTAATATACGTGTAGCAATTTAATGTTAAATAGTTTTGGAAATTAAAAAACAGAAATATACTTGAAATAACAGTGAATTATCCATACATTTCTTTAAAAAAAGCCCTGCCAGTTACTGAGGTTTTTGTGGGAATGAGAAAGTAAGCATGGAATTGGTTTATCCCAGATAGCACTTCAGTTCTAGGTAGCACCAGGCCACAAGAATGGTTTGACGTGTATGCAGGGAAGCAGGGAATAGTTCAGTGGTAGGAACAATTTATGAATAGAATTTTAAAGCTGGCTTGATAGGACTATAATAAAACGTGAAAATCCCTTTGAAAGAATAGTACTGACTAGTAGTTTATTAGAAATTAAATCCTTAAGTAGATTAGTCAGGAACAAAGGAAAAAGTCAAGACTATCAAGTTGTTTTGATTCCCTTCTTCTTACTGTCTACTTGAAGAATAAAATTTGGACCGTTGCCTCTGTGTGTGTGTGTGTGTGTGTGTGTGTGTGTGTGTGTGCGCATTCATTGCATGCATTCATTTATGCATATATACAAATACACATACATGTATATGGCAATGCAGACATAGACCCCAGGACCAGGTGCTGTATCCTTTAACCTCAGCCCCAGAATATATTGTAGGCATATTCATTCATTCATTCATTCATTCATTCATTCATTCATTCATACGAGGCCTTACTGTGTTGCTCAGGCTGGCCTTGAACTTCTTAGCTGAAGCAGTTCTCTCTCAGCCTCCTGAATAGCTGGGTCTTGAGATGCACACCATAGTGCTGGGGTTGGGTCTTAGATTTGTTATGCAGGTCATCATCATTATAGACTGCCTCTTGCCTCATACTTTTGTTTTACTACCAAAAATGTCTGGTTGACATTTTTGCTATCATACACAGTCCAGATTTAGAATAATCTGTTTTTAAGCAGTTCATTCCCCTTGATAATAACATAGATACATAATTTTGAGAATGTTTGAAGTGATAATAATCAGATCCTTGATTATTCATGACCACTACTGTTCAAAGATGTTTAATTTTTCATTACTTTAATAATACTTTATTATTATTGCATGTATGTGTATGATTTGTGTGGAGACGTGCACATGCTATGGTGTGTGTGTAGAGATCAGAGAACAATTTGGTAGAGTCAGTTCTCTCCTGGGTCCCAGGAATAAAACTGTGGGTTCCAGAGATTGAACTTAAGTCTTCAGACTTGCATGACAAGCACTTGATCTGCTGAGCCATCTCACTGGTCCTGCTTTACTTTTTTTGTTTTTTTTTTTGGTGTGTGGTTTTTTATTTTATGTATATTAGTGTTTTGCCTCACGTATGTAAGTGTACCCATATTGTGCAATGCCCATGGAGGCTGGAAGAGGGCGTTGGATTCCTTGGAACTGGCGTTACAGATGGTTAGCTGACATGTGGATCTGGAAAACAAACCTAGGTCCTCTGCAGAAGCAGCCAATGCTCTTAACCATCTCTCCAGCACTGGTGTGTGGTTTTTTGAGATAGGGTCCTTCTCTGTAGTCTTAACTGGCCTCAACTTGTGGTAAACTGCCTGCTTCAACTCCCAAATGCTGGTATTACAAGTGTAAGCCACTGTGTCCATCTACATTACTTTTTTTTTTTTCTGAGACAGGTCTCCGTCTAGTTCCAGCTGGCCTGGAACTTCCTATGTAGACCAGGCTGGCCTCAATCTCACAGAGATCCAGTTCCCTGTGCCTCCTGAGTGATGGAAGTAAAGGCATGCCCCACCACGCCCGTCCATCTCTGTTATTTGTTTAAAAGTATATTTAGAATGAAATTGAGTGTAGTGGTGCACACTTAGCATTTGAGAGTCTGAAGTGGGAGGATTGCCCTGAATTCTAAGACAACCTTGGCTAACTGAGCAGCCCCTGTCTCAGAAAACAAAACAAAACAAATATAACCAAACTAACTATTTGGAACAGAACCAAAACTTATGCTTTCTGAGAGTTAAGGTTTAAAATAAGCACAGTGTAAATATATGAAATGTAGGAGTATTCACATTGGAGGGAGAGGAAAGAATTGAAAAGTGACTGTATCTTGGGGCTAGAGAGATGGTTCAATGGTTTAAAAACACTAGTTGCTCTTGCAGAAGACCTGGGTTCAGTTCCCAAACTCACATGGCGGCTAACAACCATCTATAACTCCAGTTCCAAGGGATCCAGTGCCCTCTTCTGGCCTCTGTGGGCATTGCAGGGCATGGGTACACTTAAAAGCATGCAGGCGTAGCTGGGTGTGGTGGCACACGCCTTTAATCCCAGCACTTGGGAGGCAAAGGC
>NW_008328331.1:137759-140105 GCF_000622305.1 Nannospalax galili
AAAAACAAAACAAATAAAACCATGCAGGCAAAACACTAATACACAAAATAAAAATAAAATGAATCAAAAAATATTTTAAAAGAAAAATGACTATATCTTTATACAAAGCCACTTTAAGGCATAAAGAAGGATATACTCTTAAAATCCTTTCATTTATTGTAAGTAAAAGTTTATGGAAATGCATTCTAGGGCTATATAAAGAAATTAAAAGCAGTATTCCTAGATACAATGCATTTAATATTTGTTGTATATTCCTCCAGATTATTTTCTCTGTGCATATGATTTACTGTATTGAAGGGTCATGATACATTGGTATTCTTACACACCATTGCTCCAGGTTAGTATCTTTAGCATACCTCTTTCACTAAGGGTTATTTATGCAGCATTCTACTTCTACTATATGAAAATACCAAGTAGGGTATGCTGGCTCACAACAGAATCCCAGCTGTAAGGAGGCTGAAGCAAGAAGATAAGTACTTTAAGGCCAGCCTAGGCTATATAGCAAGTTTGAGGTCAGCTTGGGCTACATAAGCCTGGGTCTCAAAAGCAAAAAAACAAGGGGCTGGAGAGATGGCTTGGTGGTTAACAGCCATCTTGCAGAGGACCCGGGTTAGATTCCCAGCACCCACATGGCAACTAACAACTGTCTGTAACTCCAGTTGAGGGGATCTGACACCCTCTTCTGACCTCTGGGGTCATTGTATGACATGGGTGCACTTGCATACATGCAGGCAATACATGCATGCACATAAAATAAAAATAATTAAAAAAAAAAAAAACTAAACCAAAACTCAGAAAAGAGAGGGAGAGCTAAATGAGAGGGAGACTTAACTGCATATCTTTTTATTTTATTTTATTTTATTTTATTTTATATATTTTTTTTTTTTTTTTTTTTCCGGTCTTTTGAGACAGGGTCTCTCTGTAGCCCCAGCTGTCCTGGAACTCAACATGTAGATCAGGCTGGCCTTGAACTCACAGTGATCCTCCTGCCTCTGCCTCCCTAGTGCTGGGATTAAAGGTGTGCGCCACCATGCCCAGCCTATCTTTTTATATTTTTAAAACACAGCAATTGCAAGGTTTTAGTTGAATACTTTTATTTGTTTTTCTTTTTCCTCCTTTTAATCTTCTAATTCTTTGATTTTGGGATTTTTTTTTTTCTGGTAGAGGAAATGAAATAGAGATGCATTTGAAAGAATAAAAATTGTGCTGAGCCAGACGTGGTGGTGCACACCTTTAATCCCAACACTTGGGAGGCAGAGGCAGGTGGATCTCTGTGAGTTCAAGGCCAGCCTGGTCGCCATAGTGAGTTCCAGGCCAGCTGGGGTTACAGAGAGAGTTTAAGTTACTAATTTATGATTTTAGAATTGGTAGGGTTATTCACCAGCTCTTACTCTGCTTGCTTCAGACTTTAGACATTTCTGGTCTACGAAGTCTTGGGTTGAACTTTAGAATCATTTTGTGAAGTTCAAAAAGACATTTTGGAGTTGGGGAGATAGCTCAGTGGGTAAGAGCACTTGTTACTCAAACTTGAGAACCTGAGTGAAGATCTGAAGAACTCATGTAAGAACTTGTGTGTGTGTAACCTCAGTGCTGGGACTGGGGAGAGAGGAAGATTCCAGGGGTTCCCTGGCCAAGCAGTCTAGAAAAAATGTCAAGCTTCTGGTTCAGTGAGTGACCTTATCTCTAAAAATAAGGTGGAATGGGGCTGGAGAGATGGCTCAGTGGTTAACAGCACTGGCTGTTTTTGCTGATGGCCTGTCTTTGGTTCCCAGCACCCACATGGCAGCTAACACCCCTCCATAATTCCAGTTCCAGAGGATCCAACATCTTCTTTTGGCCTCCATGGGCATTGCAGGGCAGAGGTGCGCTTACATACATGCAGGCAAAACACTCATACACATAAAAGAAAAACAATAGCAACAAAAATAAAATAAGTGGGGCATGAAAGAGGAATAAAACCTGATGAAAACTTCTGACTTTCATACAGACAGGCACAGGTTAGTGCGCGTGTGTGCGCGCACACAACTTTGTTGAGGTTTTTTTGTATTGTAAATACTGAATATTGACTGAGAATACTAAAATTAGAGGTTGATTTGGGGAAGTTGACATCTTAATGTTCTGTTCTTGTTTTTAAATAAACTTTTAGGTCCCTCGGTAGATTTTCTGGTATTGTTTCAAATAAGTCCTGTATGTTGCTTATTTCTTATATTCAAAAATATTTTGGGGGGGCTGAGAGATGGCTCAGCGGTTAAGAGCACTGACTGCTCTTGCAGAGGACCCGGGTTTGATTCCCAGCACCCACACGACGGCTATGAACTGTCCTTAACTCCAGTTCTAGGGGAATCC
>NW_008328331.1:140243-156124 GCF_000622305.1 Nannospalax galili
ATAGAGAATTTAATCAAAATTACCCATTTCAGATAATGGCAGGAACAGAAAGGGCTATGGGAGTGAGAGTGATTGGTGAGAGCTCACCATGTGGGGTGATGGGAAAGGCTCTAGGAGGTAACTGGGAGATGATTTGAACCAGGTTTAAGGATGAGTTAGTTACATGAATGACCTAGGAAGTGTAAAAAGAACCAAGCCTGAGGTAAGGAAGGACTCAGCAGCTCCATGGAGAAACTGAAAGCAAGCCCATGTTGCTGGGTAGAGTAAACAGGCCAAATCCAGGAAGGCCTGTGGGTCACTTCGCAGACTCCTTTGGATGTTATTTGTAGTATATAGGAAGCATTTGGGCAGCCTTTAGTAGAAGAATAATAGGTTCTTTTTTTTTTTTTTCAAAATTCTATTATTTTTATTTTATGTGTGTGAGTGTATTTCCTGCATATATGTGAGTGCACCCATGTTGTGCAGTGCCCATAGAGGTCCGAAGAGGGTATTGGATTCCTCTGAAACTGAAGTTACGGACAGTTGTTAGCTGCCATGTGCTTGCTGGGAATCAAACCCAGGTCCTCTGCAAGAGCATCCGTGCTTTCAACCTCCGAGCCATCTCTTCAGCCTCGATATATTCTGTTTTATGTTCTTTAAAAAGAACATTCTGCCTTTTGATTGGAAAAAGGATTGAAGTGGGAACTCCAGTTAGGAAATTTTTACAGGAAGAGATTAGCAGGGTGGAAGTTGTGATGGAGAGGCCTGGAAAGCTTTTCGGTATGTGTGGAAGGATAAAGGCTGGGGCTTACTGGTGGAACATTACTGAGAGCTGAGCCTGTGAGTTGCTGCTGGGACCATGGACTATGGGAACAACAGTGTAGTTGGAGCCCTCACAGGTGTCTGGTGGTTTGGCTCTGTTTCCTTTACTTTGAACTAAATAGGCTTCATTTAAAATCAAATGTCCCCCCCCCACTTTATTTTGGTATATATCTTTTTTTTTTTTTTTTTTTTTTTTTTTTTGTCTTTTTGAGACAGAGTCTCCCTGAAGCCCAGCTGGCCTGGAATTTACTATGTAGACCAGGCTGGCCTCAAATTCACAGAGATCCACCTGCCTCTGTCACATGCGCCACCATGCCTGGATTGGTATATGTCTTTTTTTTTTTTTTTTAAAGACAAGGTCTCCCTGTAGGCCTAGCTGGCCTGGAACTCACTATGTAGTTGAGGCTAGCCTCAACCTTACGGAGATCTGCTGCCTCTGCGGGAAGGCCATAGAACATAAACTTTAAGATATGTCCCTAAGAAGGTTAGCTTGGAAAATTACTTAGCCTCTCAAGGCGAGTTCATGCACACAGCCCCTCTTTGTTCTTCTTAGATATCATTCTGTTAATTCACCCCTGCATCTAAAGGTAAATCCTGATTTTAATACACTCCTTTTTTTGTGTGTGTGCTTATCAAGGAGAGAATTAGTAATTAGTCATTCATTTAGTTTTGATTTTTTTTTTTTAATGTGTATGAGTGTATTGCCTGCATATGAGTGCATCCGTGTCATGCAGTGCTGCCAAGGTCAGAAGAGGGCTTCGGATTCCCCTGGAACTGGAGTTAAGGATGGTTCACAGCCACCATGTGGGTGCTGGGAATTGAACCTGGGTCCTCTGTAAGAGCAGTCAGTGCTCTTAACTGCTGAGCCATGTTTTTAATAGTTGATTTTTTTTTTTTTTAATTTCAGAGGATTCGCTCAATGTAGTATGTCTGCACTATAAAGTTCTTGGTTTCGGGGCTAGAGAGATGGCTCAGCGGTTAAGGACACTGGTTGTTCTTGCAGAAGACCCGAGTTCAAATCCCAGCACCCACGTGGCAGCTAACAGCTGTCCATAACTCCAGTCCCAGGGGATCTGGCAACCTCTTCTGACTTCCGTGGGCATTGCATGACATGGGTGCACTTACCTACATGCAGGCAATACATGCACACACATAAAATTAAAAAAAAAGTTTTTGGTTTTGTAGCTGCTTATTTATCACTGCTAACTTGGGAAACTTCCTTTTTCACTTTAATATACTGGATAAAGGAGCATCATTTTTTCTTTACTCATGAATTATTTATTGAATGCTTGTACCATAAGTCCATCAATTAATTATGTCCTTATTAAAGTTTTGTTTTGACTTTATGTGTATGAATATATTGCCTGCGTGAATGTAACTGTAGATATTTGTCAGTGGCCATGTAGGTGCTAGGATTCAAACCTAGGTCCTCTGGAAGATCAGCCAGTGCTCTTAACCACTGAGCCATTTCTCTAGCCCCTAATATCATACTTTCTTGAGGTTAGGGTAGTTTAACTGAATATTCTTTTCAACTTCCATTCATCTGTCTTTAAAAAAAAATTATGCATGTGTATATCTGCATTCCTCAGCATGGGTATGGAGGTCATAGGACAGTTTTCAGGAGTCAGTTCTCTGCTACCATTTGGGCCTCCAGGGATCAACCTCAGGTCATTAGGTTTAGCAACAAATGCCTCTACTGGCTGAACCATCTCTCTGGCCTTACATCTGTCTTCTAACCTAAGTACGACAGAATGTTATGAGACTATAGGATGACCTTTTTTAAAAAAATGAGAATGTGGCAGGGTGTTGTGGCCCATGCCTTTAGTCCCAGCACTTGGGAGGCAGAGGCAGGCAGATCTCTGTGAGTTTGAGGCCAGCCTGGTCTCCATAGCGAATCTAGGCCAGCTAGGGCTACAGGGAGACCCTGTCTCAAAAAGAACAAAAAAAAAGAGAATGCACCAGGCATGGCGGTACACACCTTTAATCCCAACACCAAGAAGGGGTCACGGCTAGCCTGGTCAACATAGTTCTAGGCCAGCTGGGACTTCAAGAAGACCCTGTCTCAGAAAGACAAAACAAAAAAGATTACAAGTGAAAATTTATCATAGTACAACTTTTGTTTAAATTACAGAATTCACTTAGACGTTTTCTAGTCTTTTCTTCTGGAAGCTAGATATATGAAGGATGTTGGCTTTGTTTTTTTTTTTGTTTTTTTTTTGGTCTTTTTGAGACAAGGTCTCCCTGTAGCCACAGCTGGCCTGGATTTGCTAATGGAGACCAAGCTGGCCTCGAACTCACAGAGATCCACCTGCCTCTGCCTCCCTAGTGCTGGGATTAAAGGTGTGTGCCACCACGCCCGGCTGGATGTTGGCTTTCTTTAAGCCATCTGCAGTCTGGCAAGTTTTAGTTGGTTAGGGTGGCCAGGTCCTTCTTAGCTTCTTCCTGACTAACATTTTGGAGTTGCACCACTAGGTTTGGGCCCCTCTTTAGAAATCATTAAAACTTAAATGATTAATTAGTAAAGTTTTTTTTTTTTTGCCGTGTTATAGAATGCATTCCTCTGTTCCGTATTTTAGTGTTAGGTTTTATTATTTGATCAGTTAAAAAATGAATTGCATATTTTGTAGGATCTTTTTCTACTTTGGTGAAATGTGGTCTTCTCTGTCGTGACCCTTGGTAGATTCATTTTTGCTTGTCTGACAAGTCATCTGCAGACTTGCCACAGTGAAGTATATTTTTAGCTATTTTTCCAAGATAGCTGAGGCCACCTGAAAACCTGTCCAAGTATATTTTGGTTATGCAAAGAGTATAGGCTAGAAGCCAGGAGTTCCTAGTAAGAGGATGATTGCTCTTTGGCAGATTGTATTTGAAATCTTGTTGCAGAGTAAGTTACTCTGTGAGTGTGTGTGTGTGTGTGTGTGTGTGTGTGTGTGTGTGTGTGTGTGTGTAATATGAGAAGATTCTAGCAGGAAGTTCACCAATTTCATTTTGTCATAACTTATTGTCTATAAAATATAAGAGGTTAGTTCTGGGTTTATCTTATCTGAAGTTCAGGTAAGGTGTGCTGTTCTCATTTAGACAATGACACAGTGACATCTAGTTTTAACATTTCCAACCTAAGGTATGATTTTATATATATATATGCAAATATATGTTGAAATTTATGATACTAGGCAGTTGTTTATAGATATTAACCAGGTTTTTAAAAATTTTGTGTTCTAGGCTGGGCATGGTGGTGCATGCCTTTAATCCCAGCTCTTGGGAGGCATAGGCAGGTGGATCTCTGTGAGTTCAAGACCAGCCTGGTCTACATAGTGAGTTCCAGGCCAGCCCCACTACAGGGAGACCCTGCCTCAAAAAGACCAAAAAAAGAACTTACCTGCATCAATGCCAGGTGCTGTGGAGGAGATAAACAGGTTCTTAGGTGGTTAGAACAAGAGATAACACAGCTCTAGATGCAAGGACAGTATGAGGCAGGACAGCACAGGTCTTTCTCTTACGGAGAATGGAAAGGAAGGCACTCAGGAGCCCAGCATGGGAGCTGGGTGGAGAACCCAGGTCCTCTGCAAGAGCAGTCAGTGCTCTTAACCGCTGAGCCATCTCTCCAGCCCCTAGCTTTTATTATTTTATGTGTATGAGTGTATTCCCTGCATGTATGTAAGTGCATTCCTGTCATGCAATGCCTGCAAAGTTCAGAAGAGGGTGTCAGTCCCCTGGAACTAGAGTTACAGATGGTTGTTAGTTGCCACGTGGGAGCTGGGAATGGAACCCAGGTTCTCTGCAAGAGCATCCAATGCTTTTAACCACTGCTCCATCTCCCCCGATCCCTTTTTAAAAGAAAGGTCTTTACTATGTAGCCCTGACTGACCTCGAGCTTGCTATGTAGACCAGGCTGGCCTTGAACTCAGAGATTTTCTGCCTCTGCCTCCCAAGTGCTGGGATTAAAGGAATATGCCACTATGCCTGGCCTCAAATTTGACTGCTTTTGGAGGCAGGGTGGTATCCATTGCCACAACATTGCGGTATGTATAGCCAGTGCTGGTCTTGAACTTCTGGTCTTCCTGCTTTCTACCTCCTGAGTGCTAGGATTACAAGCGTGCACCATGACACACGGTGTGATCTTAAATAGTTCATCAATTAAGCATCTTAACTGAGTTACTGAGTTTTGTTGCTAAGAACTGAATTTAGGGCCAGCAAGGTGGCTCAGTAGGTAAAGATGCTGGGCTCAATCCCCAGAACCCAAATGGTGGAAGGAGAGAGCTAACTCCTGTAAGTTCTCTGCCATGGCACATGCATGCCCACCCCCCCCACACGCACGCACACACATAGACACACACAATAAACATAAAAGTAATAAAATATGAATGGAATTTATAGTTTGACACTGGCACTAAAAGTGCTAGCTTCTCTTTTAGCTATATTTAAAGTGGATTGTTTTATTTCAGTTGGGTTTTGTTTTGTTGTTTTTTGTTTTTTTGAGATAGGGTCTCCCCGTAACCCCAGCTGGCCTAGAACTCTCTTTGTAGACCAGGCTGGCATCCCACAGAGATCCACTTGCCTCTGCCTCCCAGGTACTGTGATTAAAGGCGTGCCTGCCTCTTCCCTTGCTATTCTTCCTTCCTTCCATTTTTTTTTTCTTAAGCATTTCTTTTGGAATTTTTAAAATTTTATGTGTATGAGTGTTTTGCCTGCATGTGTCTAAGTGTACCACTAGATGCATGAGGTCAGAAGACGGTATCAGATCTTCTGAAACTAAATTTCCAGACAGTTGTTAGCCACCATGTGGATGCTAGGAACTGAACCTGGATCCTCTGTAAGAGGAGCCAGTGCTGTTAACTGCTGAGCCATCTCTCCAGCTCCTCAGTTGGTTTTAAACTTCAAGGGGTTCTGCAGAGGTATCTTGACGTCCTAGGACTGGAGTGAGCAGTAGAAAGGATAAGGACCTGGGAAGAGAGATTCTGGATTCCCACATTTTTACTGAGCCACAGACTTTTCCTTTGTATCTTTGACTTCTATATTGAATGTTTTAGAAAAGAGTACTAGTTAAGAAAGAAAAAGGCCCAAACCTACTGTATGTGCTACAGTGAGTTTTGAGGAAGGTTGACACAGTAATCTCCAGGCTGCAATTTATGTGAGATTGGGATGGGCTCTTGTAACCTACAAATTTGTATGCCATTAAGGGCTAGTCCCATGATTTTGTTTTTTTTATCAACTGTTTGGGTTGGGTTGGGTTATTTTATTTTTGAGCTATATAGTCAAGCTTTACTAAAAATCATACCTTAAAACCCATGACATTCAACAGGAAAATATTTGGTGAATTTATGAAGTGATTACCAAGATACATTAAGTAATTAAAGCAAGATAGATAGTGTATCTCTAGTATGCTACCGTTACGTGATTGTGCTCATATGTTGTGTTTCTAAAGGATGCTTTGGTTACTTTCTGGGAGGACATCTAGGTAGCACCTGGAAGACTAGGCTGTGAAATAGATTTTTAAATTTTGTAATCTCTGGTACTTAAAAAAAACCTGTAAGTCATACATATGATAACTTATTTCTGAAAATACAAACCATAATCCTCTAACCCCACCCAGCAACAGCTCCCTGGTATTGGTTTTTAAAATCTTTCTGTCTGGAGCAAGTGCAGTTATATAGATGAGGGCATCACTGAGTGATTTCAATGTATGGTCCTACTGAACATCTGTACTTGATATTAGGTAGAAGGCCAAGAAGTGACTGAACTCCTCAGAGTAGTTTTCTCCTTGCTAAAAAAGCCACAAAGCATTCTTGAAAACACTAGCTTCTCCATTTTTGCCACCGATAATGGATCAGAAAGAATTACTGAATTCTTTGATTCTCAGATCTATAAAATCTGTTAGTTGGACGTTGTCACTCACCCCCCGCAACACACACACACACACATACACACACATGCATTTTCTGACTTCTATGCCTTCTGCCTTAGAAAACAAGCAGAAGCCACAGCTAGTCAGTACACCCCCCCAGAAATATGTAGTATTTAAAATATACAGCTGTTATATACTGACACAGATAATCATAAAAGTTCTTTCTGTAAGTTTTGTTTTCAAGTTAAATTGAATGTCACTTTCCTAGGAAACCCAGCTGAGTATAAAGATGGAATAAGACAGGGACATTGGCTCAAGCTGGCACCCTGAGTTGTTTTTTGGGCTTTTTTTTTTTTTAATTTTTTTCCCCCCAGATTCTTACCTAGCAGGTGTAGAGTCCTAGATAAGATTTCCAGCATTAAGGGCGACCCAAACAAACAAACAAACAAACAAAAAACTAGACTGGACAAACAGCAAGTAGGCTGGGGAGGTAGGTAGCTTGGTTAGTAAAGTCTTGCCAAGCACTTGGGAAGTGAAGGCAGGAGAATCAGAGGTGCAGGGTCATCTTTGGTTATATAGCCAGTTCAAGGCTATCCTGGGTTACAATGAGACCCTGTCTTTAAAAAAAGAAAACAACAGTGTAGTTAGGGGACACAAAATATTAAATGGGGGAGGACACAATGTATATACACATAATCTATACTCATATATACATATATAATTTTCATCTTAATATATGTAAATAGTTTGTGTCTTAAAAATGAGTGTATGCGCTCATGTATGCGAAATCTTTGTCATGGGAATTTTACGTATTTTATGTTACTCAGGATTTATATATGCATTCTACATGTATATTTCCTACCATATATATATATATATATATATATATAAAATATTCCTTGGTCTGGCAAGGAAATTTTGTTTAGTTGGGGTTATTTTTTGTCTTTTTGAGAGGGTCTCCCTGTAGCCCCAGCTGTCCTGGAATTCACTATGTAGACCAGGCTGGCCTCGAACTCACAGAGATCCGCCTGCCCCTGCCTCCCAAGTGCTGGGATTAAAGGCGTGCACCACCATGCCTGGCCCTATCTTAATTTTACACACATTGTATGTAATTGTTGCTGTCCTAGAGCATAAGCCTATAAGGATAGGAATATCCAACAGTATAAAGATTCTCTTTTTGGCCAGTCTGTGGACTCAATGTTTACGACTTCTCATTTGGGATATTTTTCTTTCCTTTTTTCTTTTCCTTGAGACAATCTTGTTAAGTTGCTGGGGCTAGAACTTGTTCTATAGCTCAGACAGGCCTTGAATTTGTAATCCTCCTATCTCTCAACCTTTTGAGAAGCTGGGATTACAAGCCTTTGCCCCTGCTTCAGCCAGAGGTTTTTTTTTTTTTTTTTGAGACGTTTTGAGACGGGTCTCTCTGTAGCCCTAGCTGTCCTGGAACTCACTTTGTAGATGACCAAGCTGGCCTTGAACTCACAGAGATCTGCCTGTCTCTGCCTCCCAAGTGCTGGCATTAAAGGCGTGCCTGGCTCAGCCAGAGTTTTTAATGATACTTAACAAAGTAACTCTGATACTTAAGTGAAAGAGGAAATGTGTTATATATAAAAGGTAAAGGCTTTGAAAAGCAACAGCAAAGCCCAGTGAAGGGAAACTTGTCCTACCAGATTAAAAAAACTTCTCTATGCTATCAAGAGTTTAAAAGCATAGGGCTGGTGAGATGTGGTAAAACACTTGCCACATAAGCCTGGTGACCTAGTGACCCGTGTTTGATCCCTGAAGCCCATGTAAAGGTGGAAAGAGAGAACCAACTCCACAAAGTTGTTCTGTGACCTCCACATGTGCACTGTGGCACATGTGTGCTCCCCATCATATACATACAGACACACAGAAATAATAGTAATTTAAAAATAAGCAGGAGGGAGCTGGCAAGATGGCCAAGTGAGTAAAAGTCCTTGACTTACAAGCTGCTGGCCTGAGTTCAATCCTCAGAACCCACATAAATGTGGAAAGAGAGAACTGACTCCACAAAGTAACTTCTGCACACACTGCACACACAAAAATAATAATATATTAAATTTTTTGAAAATTGGAAAAATAGGACAACATAGTTGAAAAGGCCAAATTAGTGAGTAGAAACATACTTTGTAATAAAAATGACTTCATTACGTATTGTTTTAGTGCCATAGAAATGTACAGAGAGCAATATAACAGATAGTTTATCTGTATGTTGTCTGTGTTCAAGACAATATTTTATCCTACTTCAGCTTTAACTTTATTTACATTTATTTATTTGTATGTGTGAGCACATGTGCATGCTTCTGTGTACACTGAGGTTGAAGGACAACTTGTGAGAGTCCTGTTGTACTATGATGTGGGTTCTGGTGACGGAATTCAGGTTGTCAGGCTAGGTAGTTGGCGCCTTTACCAGCTCAGCCCTTAGTTTTAATTCTAAGAAATTAAATTACAGTTTGTACCCCTTTTTCAGTAGCTGTAACTGTTATCCTCAAATAGATGTATATAATAACTTTATGTTTTATTATATGTGTGTTACAAATTGTATTTTGTTTATGTGTTAATAGTCAATGAAATCTCAACATTTTTGGGTTGTATCTGTTCTGAAATATGTAGCTCTATTTTATTTAACTGCTGTTCAGTTTTTTATTATAAATGTGCCACAGTGTATTGACTGGAATTGAGAGTGTCTTTAAATTTTCTTATTGTAGTGCTGTAATAAATAGCTTTTGTATATAAATGTGTGAGTTTCTCTATTCACTTAATGCTGACATTGCTGAATTGCAACAAAGATGGCATTTTATTCACTAAGTGTTTTATTTGGATAATTAACAGTCAATTTGGAAAGAAATCATAGCTTTGCCCTTTTCTGGGAAAAAAGAAAAAAACTTGGGTGTTTAAGAAGGTAAATGTTGGGGCTGGAATGGTGCACGCCTTTAATCCCAGTGCTCAGGAGGCAGAGGCAGGAGGATTTCTGTGAGTTCAAGGCCTGTCTGGTCTACACAGTGAGTTCCAGGACAGCTGGGGCTACAGGCAGACCCTGTCTCAAAAAGACAAAAAAAAAGAAGAAGGAGGTAAATACTGGGGCTGGAGAGATGGCTCAGGAGTTAAGAGCACTGGCTGCTCTTGCAGAGGATCCAGGTTCAGTTCCTAGCACTCACATGGTGTCTAACAACTGTCTGTAATTCCACTGGCCTCCTCGGATATTGTATGCATGTGATGCACTTGCATGTATGTGGGCAAAATACTCATAGACATAAAATAAAAATAAAGAAGGTAAATATTAAAAAAAATTGAGGTTTAATAATTTTAGAACTTAGAAATGGAGACAGTTTTTACACTGAAACAAGGGTCTGGAGAGATGGCTCATCAGTTAAGAACACTGGTTTTTCTTGCAGAAGACCTGGGTTCGAATCCCAGCACCCACATGGCAGCTAACAACTGTCTGTAACTCCAGTTCCAGGGGATCCGACAGCCTCTTTTGACCTCTGCAGGCATTTCACGACACAGGTGCACTTACCTACATGCAGACAGTATGCACACACACACACATTAAAAAAAAAAGAAAAACACTGAAACAAGAATTCTGGAACAAACATTTTCTACGTAAAGATGAGTATGATTAATATGCACAATATATAGAGATTAGAGAGGAAGATGAGAAAGAGATCTTAGTTTCCAAACAGATAACCTGCCAAACCTGCTGGCTGGCTTACTCTGCCCTCCCTAGGCCTTACCTCTGCTGCCACTCTCCCTCTGTCTCCTTCAGCCTTTTTTTTTTTTTTTTTTTTTTTTTTTTTTTTTTTAACTTTATCCTTTTTTTTTTTTTTTTTTTTTTTTTTTTGTCTTTTTGAGACAGGGTCCCCTTGTAGCCCCAGCTGTCCTGGAACTCACTATGTAGACCAGGCTGGCCTTGAACTCACAAAGATCCGCCTGTCTCTGCCTCCCAAGTGCTGGGATTAAAGGTATGCACCACCATGCCTGGCCTCCTTCAGCCTTTTTGACTTTGCCAAGATTGCTTCTGACTTGGGCTTGTGTAGTTCCTCTTATGTAGATTGGGGCTCTTCAGAAAGCAGACATGTGACACCCTAGCTGAACCTGGCTTTCTGTGCTTAACCTTGCCTTCAGCCCTTTCCCTACTCTGCCCTTCCTGTTTACTATTTATTACTTTATAACATTGTATCATAGATATGTTAATATTTTCTATTGTTTCGTGATTGTTTCTTGTTGCCTTATGTCCCCTCACAATAAGGGAGGGTATAACTGGGTCATTCTCTAGCAGTGATTAGAAGAACAGTATAGGTCTTTATTTGTGTGTACTGCTCAGTAAAAATTTTTCGAATATATGATATTTTCACCTTTTAAAATTCTTCTGTGAAGACAGGACAGGCATGTAAAATATTGAATAGAAATAGTATACAAATCATACATGTGTAAATCTTTAATTCTGTTGAACAGTATGCTTAAAAATAATTAAAATAGTACTTTTTAAATTTTGTGTATTTTACCACAGTTTAAAAAACAACAAATAACCCCTCTTACCCTGTCACTATGTCATCAGTTGCTGGACATGACATTTGGTTATTGCCAAGGTTGTATAGTTTTGGGGGAGCCTTTAGACCTTAGAAATGTATGGACTAAAAATCTACGTAGCCTGGATTAAGTAAATAAAGGAGGGCTTAGTATAAGACTACTTAGGCAGTCTAGCAGGTGTCATAGGAGAAGGAGAGTAATATAGCTTGCTCATAAGCCCTGAGCCTGGAAAGAAAAGGCAGAAGCCAAGGCCGGATCTGCTGTCTTAGGGGCTCTTTTCTGTGTATCTACCCTAGTCTATGTAGAGGAAGACACATTAATGTTTATCAAACCTTAGTAACTTCCACTAAGTAAATATTTGAGAAAGCTTTGGTAATTGTGGGTTTTTTTGTGTGGCTATAGTTATAATTTATTAGAAGTACATTTGATGTCTAAAACATTATGCATTTTCTTTTCCCCATCCCATTTAGGTTGTTTCCTAGAAACATGATTGTTTGCTGGACTTGATCTCACAGCCCAGTGAGGACTTCTTTACTGATAATGTCAAATTCAGGTTACCCTCCCAACCAAGGAGCTTTCAGCACAGAGCAAAGTCGTTATCCTCCACACTCTGTCCAGTACACCTTTCCCAACACCCGCCACCAGCAGGTAAGGATCAGTAGCTGTCAAGTAGATGTGCACTTTGTTGTTTCACTTTCCCTCTTTAATACATTTATTGTCTAGAAACCAAATGTGCTCATTATTAGGGTTTTTTGTTTTTGTTTTTTTTTGAGACAGGTTCTCCCTGTAGCCCCTGACTGGCCTAGAACTGGCTGTGTAACCAGACTGGTCTTGACCTCACAGAGATCCACCTGCCTCTGCTCCTGAGTGCTGGCAGTGTTATTAGTGTTTTGGTTGTTAGCCTTAGCCTTTAAGACCATGCTACCCCACTAGCCCTGTTACTGTTGTTGTTGTTGTTGTTGTTTTTTAATATTTTCATTTATTACTTTCATTTTATGTGTTTGAGTGTATTGCCTTCATGTATGTGAGTGCACCCGTGTAATGCCATGCTGCAGAAGTCAGAAGAGAGCTTCGGATTCCTCTGGAACTGGAGTTAAGGACAGTTTGTAGCTGCCATATGGGTGCTGGGAATCGAACCTGGGTCTTCTGCAAGAGCAGTCAGTGCTCATAACCACTGAGCCATCTCTCCAGCTTCCATTAGATTTTAATGACAAGAATCATTCACAGCTAGCATGTTGGGACATGGCTATAATCACAGTACTTGCAAGGGAGAGGGAAGATAGGATTTCGAGGCCACCTGGGGTAATTAAGACCTATCTAAAAAGTGTGTGCGTGCGTGTGTGCATGTGTGTGTGTGTGTGTGTGTGTGTGTGTGTACATGAAATCAAAGTTCTGGAATTAATTAGCCCTGCCTTACTCTGGATTTCTGACAGATTTTAGAGAGTGAATATCTCTGCTTAAAAAACTTGTTTTTACATTTCTTCTTTTTTTTTTTTTTCGGTCTTTTTGAGACAGGGTCTCCCTCTCACTGTGTAGACCAGGCTGGCCTGGAACTCACAGAGATCCGCTTGCCTCTGCCTCCTGAGTGCTGGGATTAAAGGCACACGCCACCACGCTCAGCTTGTTTTTACATTTCTTTATTTAGTGTGTGTATCTGTACTCATACACCCATGTGCGTGCTATGGTGTGTGCGTGGAGGTGAAAGGACAACTTGGCGGGAATCAGTTCTTGCCTTCTACCAAGTGGGTTCCAGGGATGGAATGCAGGTTGTCATCCTTGGCCACAAGCTCCTTTACCCACTGAACCATCTCCCTAGCCCCATCTCTCTGGTTTTGATTATAGAAATTATTCATAGAAAAGAGTAAGTTGGGGGCTGGAGAGATGGCTCAGTGGTTAAGAACACAGGTTTTTCTTGCAGAAGACCTGGGTTCAAATCCCAGCACCCACATGGCAGCTAACAACTGTCCGTAACTCCAGTCCCGGGGGATCCGATAGCCTCTTCTGACCTTGCATGACACAGTTGCACTTACCTACATGCAAGCAGTACACGCATACACATAAAATAAAAATAATAAAATTTAAAAAAAAAAGAAGAGTAAGTTGTATGAAGTTATCTAGGTTAACACCATGTTTATATCCCATGTTCTGGTTGAGTTTTAAGCTGGCTCTTAATTAATTTGGCCTCCCCTCAGTGATAAAGTCCTTTACATTATTGAGAGATTCAATGATAGGGAGGTGAGAGAGTTTGTATGAGTGACTTAACCTTTTGAAAAATAAAGTGAAAGAGATTTAATGATAGGGAGGTGAAACTGCCAGGTCAGTAAGCTAAAGCTAGCTCTGTCAGAGATTTGGAGAAAAATATGAAAGGAATCCTGGGTATGGTGGCATACGCCTGTAATACTAGAACTCAACTAGTGGAAGCAGGTGTATCTGGAAATTCAAGGTCAGTCTGGGCAACTTTGTTATCTGTCAAAAACTAACAGATAAAACAAGACAAATGGGAGAGGAAGAAATGAAATGGTCATCTCAGACTGTAAGAAGGCAGAGTTAGCAAAATACAGAGTGCCTCTGAGGCTGCCTTTGAAATCTGGCGATGGTTTTGCAGTGAGATGGATATTCTTATGTCCTGTGTAGAGAAGCATTCAGTCTTTTACTATTAAGGGTAATGTTAGTTGCATGTTTTTGTTGGGGCTCTTGTTTGGTTAAAGAAGTTGCCTTTTGGGGCTGGAGAGAAGGCTCAGCAGTTAAGAACACTGGTTGTTCTTGCAGAAGACCTGGGTTCGAATCCCAGCACCCACATGGCAGCTAACAACTGTCCATAACTCAGTCCCAGGGGATCTGACAGACTTTTCTGACCTCCACAGGCATTGCACAACAAGGGTGCACTTATCTACATGCAAGCAATACATGCATACACATAAAATAAAAATAATAAATAAAAATTTAAAAAAAGTTGCCTTTTGTTCCTAGTTTGGAAATTTTTATCCTGATTGGGTATTAAATTTTGTTTGTTCTTGCTCAGTACTCTCTGTGTGATAACTAATTTCCTGGACTGTTGTGCTGTTTTGTTTTGTTTTCTGTGCCTATATGCATGTGTCAGGGGGTGTGCACATGCCACAGTACTAGAGTGGAGGTCAGAGGACAGCTCATAGGAATCAGTTGTCTCCTTTCACCATGTGGGTCCCAGGGATCAAACTAGGGTTGTCAGGCACCTTTACACTCTGAGCTGTCTGACCAGCTTGGTTTGTTTAAATCAGTGTTGCGGTTTAGTTTATATATGTATGTGTATACATAAAAAAGATGTGGCCATTTTATTATATGTGCACATTTTTTTTTTGTTGTTTTTGGTCTTTTTGAGACAGGGTCTCCCTGTAGCCCCAGCTGTCCTGGAACTCACTATGTAGACCAGGTTGGCCTTAAACTCACAGAGATCCCCCTGCCTCTGCCTCCCGAGTGCGGGATTAAAGGCATGTGCCACCATGCCTGGCTATATGTGCACATTTTGACAAACTCATATACCATAAATTCACCACCAAAATGAGAATAAAGAACGTTGCTATTATGTCAGGAAGTTCCATTATATCTCATCACATCAATTTTCATCCCCAACTTCCTACCAATCTGAGTTCCCAAGAAACCACTTTGTGTAGTAGATTGTGTATAGATTGTTTTAAATGTCATAGAAACTCTTTTGCCTATGGCTTCTTTGCTTCCCATAATATTTATCTATGTCTGGATGTCTCAGTCTGTTCCTTCTTATTGCTGGGTATAGATATATTAAATATTGTTAAACCAGCCACCTATTTGAGTTTTTGTTTATTATAAATATATACAATTATTTAGAAAAGAAGTATAACTTGATTTAAGAGTGCTTGCCTACCTTG
The DNA here is from genome assembly GCF_000622305.1 of Nannospalax galili. Lineage (NCBI taxonomy): Eukaryota > Metazoa > Chordata > Mammalia > Rodentia > Spalacidae > Nannospalax > Nannospalax galili. The sequence continues at coordinate 155,325 of NW_008328331.1, forward strand.
TCCTTAGCATCATACAGAAGTAGTAGAAAATGATGCTGTTGTATCCAGATAATATAAAGATACTAGTATTACCTTATTTTTTTTTTTAACAGTTTGCTTTGGAGAATATACATTTTGTGGCTTTTTTTAAGGTCTAGTTTATTATTTTTGTCTTTTATATTTTGTGTTTTTGTGTCATATCTAAGAAGTTTTTCCCAAACTCAAGGTCATAAGATTTTCTCCTGTGTTTTCTTCTCTAAGTTTTATAATTTTAAGCTTTCCATTTAGGTCCATGTATTAGTGAGGGTTCTCCAAAGAAACACAACTGGTAGAATGAATGTGTATGTATAGAAATTTATCAGCTTAGCTCACAGGATAGAGTCCGAGTAGTCCAACAATGGCTGCACCACACTGGAGAGGCTGAGAATCCGTAGTCGCTCAGTCCATGAGCCTGGATCTCTCAGTAGTCCCAATCTGGCCCTGTAGGTCTGACGAATACCAAAAGATCAGCTAGTCTTCAGTCTACAGCAGCCAGATGAACTCACCAGCGAGAGAGAAGGCAAGCAGCAAGAAGCCAGGTGTTCTCTGCCTTGGCCTTTTATACAGGCTGCCATCAGAAGGTAACACCCACATTTAAGGTGTGTCTTCCAGCTTCAGATGATCCAATCAAGAAGCTCTCTCTCATTTCAGTTAATCCCAGATCCAGTCAAGTTGATACCCAGGATTAGCCATCACAGTCCATGATATTTTTTTGGAAACAGGGTCTCTCAATAGCCCCAGCTGACCTGGAACTCTCTATGTAGACCAGGCTGGCCTTGAAC
>NW_008328331.1:157108-160502 GCF_000622305.1 Nannospalax galili
GGGCCAAGAGCTCTGTCTTGTACAATTCATGTTTTAATTCCTGCAATTCTCACAATAACTTTACAAAGTAGATACTATGTTCATTTTTTAATATTTTATTATTTCTATTTTATGTGTATGAGTGTTATGCCTACATGTAAGTAAGTGCACCTGTGTCGTGCAATGCCTGCGGAGATCAGAAGAGGATGTCGGATCCCCTGGGACTGGAGTCATGGATAGTTCTCAGCTGTCATGTGGGTTCTGGGATTTGAACCCGGGTCTTCTGCAAGAACAGTTAGTGTTCTTAACTGCTGAGCCATTTCTCCAGCTCTGACAGCAATATCTTTTTAAAAAAAATAATTTTATTATTTTCATTTTATGTATATGAGTGTATTGCTTGCATATATGTAAGTGCACTTGTGCAATGTCTGCAGAGGTCAGAAGACTGCACTGAATACCCTGGAACTGGAGTTACTGACTGTTGTTAGCCAACATGTGGGTGGTGGGACTCAAATCTAGGTCCTCTGTAAGAGTAGCCAGTGCTCTTAAGCACTGAATCATCTCTCTAGCCCCTTATAGGAAGTGTCTTTTTTTAAAAAAATGTATTTTATTTATTATTTTTATTTTATGTGTCTGAGTGTGTTGCCTACATGTATGTGAGTTGCACCAGTGTTGTGCAGTGCTGAGGAGGTCAGAAGAGGGCATCGGATTCCCCTGGAACTGGAGTTAAGGACGGTTTGTAGCTGCCATGTAGTTGCTGGGAAGCGAACCTGGGTCTTCTGCAAGAGCAGTCAGTACTCGTAACCACTGAGCCATCTCCAGCACCTAGGAAGTGTCTTTACCAGCTGAGCCCTCCCTCCCTCCATCCCTCCCTCCTTTCCTTCAATAGTTAAAATTTACATACCTTTTGTTTTATTTTAAAATTTTTTTTGATTGATTTTCTTTTTTTTAAATTTTTATTTTATGTGTATGAGTGTATTGCCTACATGTATGTGAGTGCGCCTATGTCATGCAGTGCCACGGAAGTCAGAAGAAGGCTTGGGATTCCCTTGGAACTGGAGTTAAGGATGGTTCATAGCCACCATGTGGGTGTTGGGAATTGAACCCGGGTCCTCTGTAAGAGCAGTTGACCATTTTCCATTTTCTTTTTTGGCACTTCAAAGAATATCTTTTTTTCCTCCTTTTCTTCCTTGAGAGCGTGCTGGCCTCTACCTCATGGCAATCTACCTGTGTGGGCCTCCTTCGTGCTGGGATTACAGGCATGTGCCAACACTGTTTCCATTTTTTCCCCGTTTCATTTTGCCTTGGTGTCTCTACTCAGTGAGTGATGTCGTTTGCTATTAATTTCATTCACTGACATCATTTCAGACACTGGATTTTTCTCATAGTTTGAATTTGAACCTTGTGAATGTTACACGATTTCAGTACTGACTTTCATTGTATTCTTTTTTTATTTTTTTAGTGCCTTTTTGAGATAGGTCTCCCTGTAGCCCCAGCTGGCCTGGAACTCACTATGTAGACCAGGCTGGCCTTGAGCTCATGGAGATCTGCCTGCCTCTGATTCCCAGTCACTGGGATCAAAGGTGTGTGCTACCACACCTGGCCTTTAAAGAGAGCTGGATTCCTTTTAGCAGAAAATGAAGTTTCTTTTTCTTTTTGAGACAGGCATTGCTATGTTGTCAGGTTGACCTAAAACTTCTCTGCTCAGGTGATCTTGCCTCAGCCTTCCCAGTAGCTAGTACTACAGGTATGTACCACCATGCTTGACTTTCAGCTACTTTCGAGCCGTGTTTTTGGTTTTTTAGGATAGATATCAAGTAGGCTTTATTCTAGATCCAATTTATCCCCCACTTCTAAGCTTGTATTCGGAAGTATCCACTATGGTCCTATGAATTCAAAGAGGTTTCATCACTTGCTGGAGTTAAGTTTGAATGATTTCTTTCTCTGGGAACTGTTTGCCTTATAGTTCTCCCTAATTGTTCTTTGATCAGCAATGACTTGTGACTTTCACTCTATGCAAAGACTGAAAGGAGCCAACATTCCTATTTTAAGAAATCTTTATGTAATTCCCTCCCCTCTAGAGTCTTTTTCAGAAATTCTATCTGTCTGACTTCTCCAAATCTCTATGATTTTGTCTTCAGTAACCATGATTTGTACGGCCCTGTTTGAGTGCCCAGGGCTACAGACTGGAAATTCTTTCTGGGCAGAAAGCCCAGAAACAATTAAATTTCTCTCAGAGGTCACATCTTGTACTGCCTGTTGTCCAGTGTCTGAAAATAGTTTATACAATTTTCCATTTTATTTTTTTGGGACTGGATCTAGCTTTCATACATAAATCCTTGTGTAGTCCAGGTTGAATATTGGGATTCCAGGCATGTGTTATCATGCGCAGTTAGAGTCTACAACTGTCTGCTTAAAAAAAAAAAAATGACTTTTGCTTATGATTTGTTAGCATGATATATTTGTTTTATTATTTCTAATTTTTAAATTATTTTTATGTATATGAGCATATTGCCTGCATGTATGTGAGTGCACCCATGTCGTGCAGTGCCGCGGAGGTCAGAAGAGGGCTTCAGATTCCCCTGGAACTGGAGTTAAGGATGGTTTGTAGCCGCCATGTGGGATGCTGGGAATCGAACCCAGGTCCTCTGCAAGAACAGTCAGTGCTCTTAACTGCTGAGCCATCTTTCCAGCCCCTGTATTTGGTTTCAAAAGAAGAATTGGTTTATCTGGGCCAACTGTATGGACTTAAACACCCAAAGGGAAAGTATAACCAAAGATTAAAGGGGCCAATATAATTTCTTAAGAGTCCATATGCATAGCTAAAGGCTACATAACAAGCAACAATGCCAGATAGGAGATACCTTCTTTTGAGTTGCTGGCCAGGGTGGCCAAAGGGACTCCCAGATAGTAACCCAGCATAGAACTGGGAAAATGAACAGCAGACTCCAATCTTATCTAAAGGAATATTGACAACTGATTGTTGCTAGATGAGCAACAGCTGACCTTCCTAAAACAAAGACCTCTAGATAGACTGACTAGATTCACCAGAAGGGCAAATAGTGGGGAATGGCTGGGGCTGCCAACAACACAGCAGACAGTCACAGGGATATCAGTATAAGGGCTCTAGTGGGGGGAGGGAGGCTATGGGAGGGTGCTATCTGGGAAATAGGTGTATAGTCAAATAAGATGGTTTGGGATGTTCTGTGTGATACACACACACACACACACACACACAAATTTTAAAAAATGTATTGAAAAGCATGGAAGCATTTCCATGGAAGCATGGAAGTTTTCATCATGTTGATTAGTAAAGGTGATAAACGTTATCATTGAAATGTACCCGATGACTTTATAGACATATACAGGCGCCAAGGATCCAAGTGCAACCGATTTTGACTAAAAATAGATGCAT
>NW_008328331.1:160551-164313 GCF_000622305.1 Nannospalax galili
CAAAAACAATGAGTCTTTCTGCTACGAACAATATATTCTAAAGTGAAATGGAGATGTTTTTTAAAGGTTAAAAAACTCATTCAATTTTATATCTTACAGGGCTTATACTGAGTTCAATTGTATAACTGTATTAACTCAACTGTCAACCTAGAAACTTGCTCCCACTTGTGAAAGAGATGTACTCTTGCTCTGGAGTGTGTTACTGAATATGTTAAAGCTGTAGTGAAATGCTTCTTCTAATCATGTAGTTATTAAAAATTTTTAAAAAATGATTAAAATATAATAATTCTTCAAAGCATAAAAATTTGTTCCTCAATAATTAAATGTGAAAAACATTACCATTGAAATGTACCTGATGAGTTTATATCCATGCTCAGATGCCAAGGAGCTCAGAAAGTAACCAACTGTGACTAGTAATAATCAGATGTATAGAGATTAGAAACGCATGTGCAAACATCTTAATGTCAATTGCATTAAAAATGAATTTTTCTGTATGAAACTGTATTTTAATAATGAAATGGCGATCTTTTTTAAAGGTTAAAACTTCATTTAATTTTATGTCTTACAGGGTTTGTACTGAGTACAATATTGTATAACTGTAATAATTCAACTGTAAACCTAAAAATTTACAGCCAATTTTGAAAGAGATGTATTTTAGCTCAGGAAATTGTTATTGAATATATCAGTGCTGTTGTAATGAAATGCTCCTTCTAAGTATGTGGTTATTAAATAAATAATTTTAAAAAAAGCTTTTACCAAAAAAATTTTCAAGAAAAGTAGAAAAAAGTATAAAAACACTCCTAGTTATAAGAAGAAAAACTGTTATTTTTAACTAGCAATTGTTTTTCTGAATTTCAGTTTCTTCATTTGTAAATATACATGGGTCTAAAGAGATAATTTCTGTGTCTCTGCTAGCTTACTCTGTTTAAATTTAACTATTGGAGCACTTTTTTTCTTTTTATTTTTTTGAGAGAAGGTCTTACTTTGTAGCCTAGGCTGGCTTGGAACTCAGTATGTACCTGAAGCTGGCCTCAAACTTGAGGTGATCCTCCTGCCTCAGCCTCTTGAGTTTTGGGATTATAGACATACACACCACCATGCCCAGCTGGCATACTTTCTAGGGTTTCATGCTTGACACATGAATTTGAGATTTATGTGAGTAGTACAAATGAGAGTTATTGTAATATATTATTAGAGAGATTAATGAAATAGAAGTTGAAATTCATTCGAATTTTTTGTTACTATTTTATTTATTTTATTTTATATGTATGAGTGTATTGCCTGCATATATGTAAGTGTACCTCAGAGGTCAGAAGATCCCCTGGAACTGGAGTTACATGTGGTTGTTACTCAGTACTCTTAACCACTGAGCCATCGCTTCAGCCCCTGAATTATTTTTTAGGAATAATTTTCATGTTGGGCCAGCAGGATAGCTCAGTGCTGGTAAAGGCGCTTTCTTCCACCTGACAACTTGAGTTTGATCCCTGGAACCCACTTGATAGATGGAGAGAACTGATTCCCACAGGTTATTCCTCTGACCTCCACATGCACACCTTTGCATCGCATGCATTACACAGCTATAAATAATTGTGAAGAAAATTAAACAAGGAAACAGATTGGAGCCAAGCATGGTGGCGCATGCCTTTAATCCCAGCACTTGGATCCAGGTGTATCTCTGTGAGTTCAAGGCCAGCCTAGTCTACATAGCCAGTTCCCGGCCAGCTGGGGCTACAGGGAGACCCTGTCTCAAAAATACCAAAAATAAATAAATAAAATAAAATAAATAAATAAACAAGGAAACAGAAAGATGGCTCAGTGGTTAAGAGTACTTACTGTTCTTTCAGAGGACTGGAATTTGGTTTCTAGCACCACATCTGGTAGCTTCTACCTGCAGGGGGTTCAATGTCCTGGACTCCAAGGGCACTCACCTATAGGTGTGCATACATACACACAGGTAATTTACATACATATAGGTATTCACATACACATGAATTTTTTTTAAACATTAAAAATAATTAAGTTGTGATTATTTGAGATTCATGGGGGTAATTAGCTCAGTAAAGGATTAAAATTGTCATTGCTATTTGTTTTCATACTTATTGGTCCATAACTACTTGGCTTAATTTCATGATGCTATTCTTATTTGTGGTTAATAGTTAACGTATGGTTATTTTAATACCAGGAGTTTGCAGTCCCTGACTATCGTGCTTCACATATTGAAGTTAGTCAGGCATCACAGCTTTTGCAGCAACAGCAGCAACAGCTTCGAAGACGTCCTTCTTTGCTTTCAGAATTTCACCCAGGTTCTGACAGGTAATGGGATTTCTTTTATGTTTCCATTTAGGATGACTCACATCATTTATTATTTTTTTTTAATTTTTCACTGACCAAGCTGTGGTTGACCTTTTATATGTTTGTGTTTTGAACTCTTTTATATTGACTCATCTTTTGGACTAGTTATTATAGTAGTTAATAAGTTCTTTTAAAAAATTTTTTATTATTTTTATTTCATGTTTGTGAGTGTAATGCCTGCATGTAGGTATGTGCACCCATGTCGTGCAGTGCCTATGTGGTACTCTTTCTCATGCCTTAAGATAACCTGCACCTCACTGTCCCCTTTCTAGTTTCTTGGGTTGCTGAGGTACTCCAGAGTAAACACATTAAAGAACTGGGGTTAGGATCCATATATGAGAGAATACATGTGGCGTTCATATGTTTATCTTTCTGATCCTCAGTTACCTCACTCAGTGTAAATTTTATCCAGTTTCCTGCAAGTTTCATAACTTCATTTTTTTTTTTTTTTTTTTTTTTGCCTTTTTCTCCAGATTTAATAACTTTTTTTTTTTTTTTTTTTTTTTGACTTTTTGAGACAGGGCTTCCCTGTAGCCCCAGCTGTCCTGGAACTCACTATGTAGACCAGGCTGGCCTTGAACTCAAAGAGATCCGCCTGCCTCTGTCTCCCGAGTGCTGGGATTAAAGACATGCGCCACCACACCGGGCTAGCTTGAATTTTTTTATAGCTGCGTAAAATTCCATTGTGTTATGTGTTATCACGTTTTCATTATCCATTCCACAATTGAAGGACATCTGGGCTGGTTCCATTTCCTAACTTTTGTGAAGAGAGGTGCAGTGAACATGAAAGTACAAATGTCTCTATGATAGGATACAGATTCCTTGTAATATATGCCCAAGAGTAGTATTGCTGAGTCAAATGGAAGTTCTATTTCTAGTGTTTTGAGGAAATCCCAGACTGATTTCCAGAGTGGCTGCACTTGTTTATACTCCCATTAGGAGTATAAAGGTTTAAAAAACTTTTTAAAGTTTATTTGTTTTGGTAATCAAATCATTTTATTCAGAGGCTTGAGATGGAGAGTTGGTGAAGAGATCAGTAAGATCTGGTATCCTTAGTAGGGTAGATCTCCCTGGTCTTATCACTGAAAGCTCCATTTTCACTCTTAAAGTTGATTTAAAAATAAATTTCATGGAGCAGGAGCGGTGGCTCAGTAATCAAGAGCACTGGCTGCTCTTGCAGAGGACCGGGGTTTGGTTTTAACACCCACATGGTGACTAACTCTAGTTGCAGGGGACCCGATGCCCTCTTCTGACCTCTATGAGCATTGTGCAATAGGGGTGCACTTATACATGGGAAACACTCATATGCATAAAATGTAAAAATAATTTTTAAAAAATAAAAATATTCAGCCGGGCGTGGTCGCGCACGCCTTTAATCCCAGCACTTGGGAGGCAGAGGCAGGCGGATCT
>NW_008328331.1:164508-187983 GCF_000622305.1 Nannospalax galili
ACTGGTAGAGCACTTGCCTGGCATTCATGAGGCCCTAGATTCCATCTCCAACACTGGGGGAAAAATTATTGAGTGTATTTAAATGTATAACATGATGTCAAAGAATATATGTAGACAGTGTGAAGGATACTATGCTGAAACAAATTAGCATCCATTATCCCCCTTTTTGATGGCAAGAATAGCTAAAATTTATTCATTTAAAAAATCCCAAATATAGTACAATTTTCTTACCTTTATTCCTAGTTTTGAATGTTAGATTTTTTTTTTTAATTATCCTATGTATCTGCTATTTTGTTAGTTCTGGCTATGTCTTTTTTTCTCTCTCTCTTTGAGTTTTTTTAGATGCTATATATTAGTGAGGTCATTCAGTAGTCATCTTTCTATGTCTGGTTCATTTCAATTAGCGTGATGTTCTCCAGATACATCATTTAAACATTTTAAGTTTCTTTAGAAGCTGCCATACTCTTTCCACTGCTAACTGTACCATCTACACTCACCATCAGTGTATAGGAACTCTTTTTCTCTTATTACCTAAATACAGGTACCTAAATACACCTGTGTCGTGCAATGCCCATGGAGGTCAAAAGAGGGCATCAGATCCCCTGGAACTAGAGTTATAGATAGTTGTCAGCATGTGGGCACTGGGACTCTGAATCCGATCCTCTGCAAGAGCAGTCAGTGCTCTTAACTGCTGAGCCATCTCTCCAGCCCCTAAACTTTATTTATTTTTATTTTGTATGAGTCTTTTGCCTCTCTCTTAAAGTGTACCATGTGTGTGCAGTGCCTGTGGAGGCTAGAAGGCGGTGTCAGATCCCTTGAAACTGGAGTTACAGATGGTTGTGAGCTACCACATGGGTGCTGTGAACTTAACCTGGGTCCTCTGCAAGAGCACCAGTGCTCTGAACTGCTGACTCATCTCTCCAGTCCTCTTTATTGTTTCATAGCAGGAATCCTAATGGGTAGCTAATGGGAAGTGGTATCTCATAGTCATTTTAGTTTGCATGTCCCTAATAATTACTAATATTGGGCATTTTAAATACCTGTGGCACTCTTATTTATTTATATTTTGGAGAAATATATAATAAATTTTTCATCTTTTGAAATGGTGATTTGTTTGTATGTGTTTGGGGGCATTGAGGTCATTGTCTGATAGCTTCTGTAGTTGCTCTCTTCATTTTTTGAGATGGGCTCTCTCATTGAACCTGGAGCTCCAATAATCCCCCTGCCTCTCGGCTTTTTACGTGAGTGCTGCAGATCTGAACTCAGGTCCTCATGCTTGCACAGCAGGCACTTTACCTACTCACTGAATCATCTTCTCAGCCCTTGGTGATTTATTTTTCCATTGAGTTGTATGAATTCTGTATCAATTTTGGCTATCAGATGTACAAATATTTTTCTAGTCTGCTGTTTCCCTTTGTTGGTTATTCTGTGTTCTTCAGAAACTTTTGAGTTTGATGTATGCCTAGTTATTTATTATTGCATTTGTGGCCTGAGATTTTTTTATGTTAGCAAAATATTACCAAGGCCAGTACCCGAGAGCTTTCCCTGTGTTCTTTTTTAGGAGTTTCATACTTTCTGACCTTCTATTTAATTTAATCTTTTATCCATTTTAAATTGATTTTTATGTAGTGTCTAATTTCATTCTTTTGCCTGTGAAAATCCATTTTTCCCAGCATGATATATTGAAGAAACCATGTTTTCAGCTGTGTCTTTTTGCTACTCTTGTCAAAAATTAGTTGATCATTTAAGTTTGAATTTAATTTTGGCTTTTCATACCCTTCCTCTGGTCTTTGTCAGTTTCTAGTTCAGTATCATATTTTGATTATTATAGCTTTTTAATACAATTTTAAATCAAGAAGTATGAAGCCTCTGACTTTCTGTTTTTTTCAGAATTGTTTTAGCATTTGGGGGTCTTTATGGATACATGTAATTTATTTATTTATTTATTTATTTATTTATTTATTTATTTATTTATTATGTGTCTGAGTGCTTGCCTGCAAGTGTGTACATGCACCATGTGCCTGAAATGCCCACGGAAGCCAGAAGAGGGCATTGGATCCCCTGGAACTGGAGATAAGGATGATTATTAACCAACACATGGTAGTTGAAAACCAAACCTGGGTCCTCTGCAACTGCAACCATGTAAATTTTTTTTTTCAATTAAAAAAATTTTTTTTTTAAATTTTATGTGTATGAGTGTATTGCCTGCATGTATGTGAGCGCACCCTTGTCGTGCAGTGCCACGGAGGTCAGAAGAGGGTTTCGGATTCCCCTGGAACTGGAGTTAAGGATGGTTCGGAGCCGCCACGTGGTTGCTGGGAATCGAACCTGGGTCCTCTGCAAGAGCAGTCAGTGCTCTTAACCACTGGGCCATTTCTCCAGCCCCACATGTGAATTTTTGAGTTTTTCTTATTTTATTGTGAAGAATTCCTTTAAAAATTCGGTACTGATAGCATTGGATCTGTGTACTGTAGCTTTAGGTTATATGGACAATTAAAACATATTCTGCTGATTGGGCCAGCAAGATGGCTCAGTGGGTAATGGTGCTTGTTGCCAAGTCTGATAACCTGAATTGTATCCCTAGAACTCACATGATGGAGGTAAAGAACCAACTTCCACAAGTTGTCCTCTGTTTCACGTTTGCACTATGGCACGTGTGTGCTCTGGCATGAGTGTCTTATACACACACATTAAATAAATGTAATTAATAGAGTTAAAAGTATTCTACTGGATTCTCTTTGCTTATGCCAGGCATGGTAGCACATTCCTTTAATCTCAGTACTCAGGAGGCAGAGGCAGGTGGATCTCTGAGATCGAAGCTAGCCAGTCTACATAGGGAGTTCACCATTTGGGGCTATAGGAGTCTCTGTCTCAAAAGCAAACAAAAAAAGTATTCTGTAGATCTGTGAACATGGGGCTGTCATTCTTTCTTTGTGTTGTCTCAGCTTCCTTCATCAGGATTTTGCAAATACACAAAAATGGGAGAAGGTGAAAAATAACATCTTGTATAAAAAAGAAAGGTATACAGCTGTTGCCAGAACTGTGAAAACTGAGATTCCGGGAAGGAATTAGAAGAATCTTGAATGACTTTGCCTCCCATTTCCTATTTTTATTCCCAAAGTATTGATACAGGAAAGCCAGTAAAAATCCTAGAATTTCTCACGATTTTCTCAATTGGAAAAGATTTAAATGGGGTTATGGCAGATGATTATTGAGAATCTCCTTTATGCCACCCTGTTTTCTTAGTAGGTACAGGAAGGACACTTTTGGGGTTATTTTCCAAAATGATAAGCCATCCAGGAGTGGCTTATCTGTCTGTCTATGGGCCAGGGTCCTCCACAAAGGCTGTTAGAGCCTCAACCAAGTTTTCCCTTTACCCTACCCTCTCCTATGTAAAAGTGTATAGAAAGCCATATCCTATCACAATCTTTAGCCCCAAAACAGGCAAGCACATAACATTCAAAGTAGAAATGACAAAGAAAACTCATGTGGACAATTTCACACAAAGAGAAAGTCTGAGTAGGGTGCCACAGTGTCCCAAGCAAGAGGATACAGAGTACCATGATCTTTATTACATTTTTGAAGTTCAAGGATAAGTGGAAGACTAGGAATTTAGGAAGCAAAATAGGTCCTCTTTAGGGCAGAATAGAGTCTGGTTCTGAACTTCTGTAGAGCAGAATCGAGTGATAATCGAGTGACAGAAGATAATGAAATAATAGCTTTAAGTTCTCAGAAAAAGAATTGTGCGAGACAAGTTTAAACCTTAAAGCAAGAGGCAAACATTTTCAGACCTGGTAGCACTGAGCATCTAAAATGTATTATGAGCTAGACATGGTGGCACATGCCTTTAATACACAACCACCCCCGGCTACTCTCTAGCCCGTTTTTTTTTTTTTAATATTTTATTATTTTTATTTTATGTGTATGAGTGTATTGCCTGCATATATGTGAGTGCACCCGTGTCATGCAGTGCTGCGAAGGTCAGAAGAGGGTGGTGGATTCCTCTGGAACTGGAGTTAAGGATGGTTTGTAGCTGCCATGTGGGTGCTGGGAATTGAACCTGGGTCCTCTGCAAGAGCAGTCAGTGCTCTTAACCGGTGAGCCATCTGTCCAGCACTCTAGTCTCTTTTTTAAATAATCAATTAATTAATGTTTTGTTTTTTGGAAATGGTTTCATTGTAGTTTCAGCTGACCTGGAACCCACTATGTAGACCAGGCTGGCCTGGATCTCACAGAGCTCCACCTACCTCTGCCTGCTGAGTGCCTGGATTATTACCACTCCTGTCTATTCTTGTGTAAATTTTATACATGTGTCTTGGTCATATTGATCCTCACTCCCTTCCCTCCCTCCAACTTCTCTCACATCACCTCAACTTCTTAAGTTCATGGCCAAATCCACCACCCCCTCAGAGAAAAATGACTCCTTTTTCTTAGCATCCATTAGCTGCCAATAGTTCCTCAGCTGGGGATGGAATGTTGGGAGTTCTTCTCCCCTCCATGCTGCCAATTTAAGTGACTTGATCTTGTGCAGGTCTTGTGCACGTAACCACAGCTGCTGTGAGTTCATGAGGGCAGCATTTCATAGCACTTCTCCCTGTCCCCTGGCTGCCCCCTTTTCATGATATTCCCTGAACTTTGTAATGGAGGGTGTGATATATGTTTTCATCTGCAGTTGAGCACTCACAGTTGCTTATTCTCAGCACTTTGAGCAGTTATGACTCTGCACTTTCTGCAGTCAGAAGCTTTAAGGTTTAAAGTAGCCCAAATATGTTGGTTCTGGAAGGCAGGGGCCAGGGTGCTGAATTTTGATAAATGACCTCTGGCTGTTTAGTTGAAATTGAATCTCTTGGTTACTGTAGCTTTGGGTATTAAGGCTTGAAATTGTGATGAGTAAGTTCTTTCACTTTGTTTTTCTTTTCCATGGTTCTTTTGTCTGTTCAGGGGCCCTTGAAACTCCATGACTTTTATGATAACTTTTGCTGTTTCTGTGACAATAACAATGGGCTTTTGATAAAGATCATTGAATATGTATGTTACTTTATACAATTTTGTCTTCCTATCAATACTATGTCTTATAATACATGAATGTGCTACATCTTAGTATTGTTTTCTTTTGTTTGTTTTCGGTTTTTAAGCTTAAGTTTCTTTGGTCAATTTATCCCTATTTTTTCTGGTGGTACATAATTAGAATTGCTTTCTTAATTTTCTTTTCAGATTGTTCATTGCTGGTTTAGAAAGCAACTTTTTTTGGGGGGTGCATGTTGATTAATTTCAGTTTTATGTGGCTTCTTTAAGGCTTTAGATGTCTTTTTAGGACAAAATGACTGAATTAATCAACTTAAAAAGAAGGCAGAATTCTTTGGTTTCTGATTAAAAATTTCAGCTCCCTGGCAACCTTCATTATTTTTGAGCCTGTGACTAGACAGGGAGTATGTAACTGCATGCTCATCTCATGACAGCCAGAATTGAACTCAGGTCAACGGATTCATGTGGTACTTCTTCCACCAGCTCTATATTCTCAATTTTAAGAACAGAATAGAATTCTGTATGATGAAGATATTTAAATTTTTGGGTGTATAATCTTGTAGGTCTTGGCATTTATTTTATCATCTATCCTAAACATGAAGTATGTAGATTATGTTTTCAGTGAAATGTTTTGCATAATATTGAAGCTTGACCGTAAGGTAAAATGTCACCTCTGTAATTTCTTTAGTTGAAAATGAAAGGTCAAAGACTCTCCATGATCAAGACTGTAATATATCATGTATGAATTTAAAGCAGATTTTATCCTTTAATATATTTTTCTTTTTGTAAAAACTAGACAGGGTATATGTTTTGGGGGTCAGGATGATGTGGTAAGAAACCATGTTAGATTTCTATTTGAGACTTGTGTTTAAGACCAAATGACACCTCAAGTCATTTATGATTCCATGAAGTAATAGCTGGAGTGAGTTTGTTTGTTTTTCCTTTGTTTGCTTTTACTCTTGGTTGAAAGATGGTAGCTCCTTTGGTCTGGTTTATTTAATTTTAGCTCTTAAGACAGTGTTTAAAAAGTCTGTGTGTGTGTATGCCTGTATGTGCATGTGAGTGGGTAAGCAGCCAGCTTTACCTGGTTCTGTCAATTTGAACTCAGGTCCTCATGCTTGCGTGGCAAGCACTTTACCCACTGAATCAAATCAGCTCTGAAAACATATTTTATGAACCTTCAGTAACTCAATTTTTTTTCACAAATCAAAGTCCTCCTTCAAGATTTTCTACTCTAAATTTGTTTACCATCTTCACTTTCCTCCTAAAGAAACTTTCTTCTAGAAGTTTTATATTATTCAGGTAAGGTTCAGGGTGCACAACCTTTTGACATTGTGACATGACTTTGTTGTCTACACATGTTTTGGACCACATGCATAGCTATCCTTGGACATGTGGCCTGAGGGCAGTGGGTTGGACACCTGAATTTTATTTTGAAATAGGTAGAGGGGGCAGCAGTTCCCTTTGAATGTAAGCATAACCTTTTTGTTCATTTTAAAGCCTAACTAGGATGGTAGCAAGGAGTTATGTGCCACTTTATAATTTTCAAGAGGGTTTTTTTTTGTTGTTGTTTTTTGTTTGTTTGTTTTTTTAATATATTAGGCCTCAAGAAAGAAGAACTGGATATGAACAGTTTCATCCAGGCCCATCACCGGTGGATCATGATTCACTGGAATCCAAACGGCCACGTCTGGAGCAGGTTTCTGAGTCCCATTTTCAGCGTGTTAGTGCTGCGGTTTTACCTTTAGTACACACACTGCCAGAAGGGTTGAGGTCTTCTGCAGATGCTAAGAAGGTAAATATTTGCTTTCTTGCTCTGTGGAACTGTAGGTCTATAATGTTTATTTAGCCATATTTCAGGCATAGTGCTTAAAAGAAAAATCTACATTATACTAGTTGCTAAAGGATAGTGCTATGGGAGGGTAAAAATGTTGTTAAGTGAATCTATAAACCACAGACTTAGTGCACCAGACTTCAAAGTTAGTACTTTTGACTTTTTGTTAAGTGAAAACAAGTTAAGGGATTCAATAAAAAAGTCTAGTTCTCATGCATTTTTTGCTGGCTTGCTACACTATAAAATATGATCAGAGGTAGTGAAGAGTGTCAGTTTTGTCAAATTTATTTTATTTGTGTAGGAATGGAGAGTGCTTCATATGGAGGTCAGAGGACAACTTGAAGTCAGTTCTTTCCTCCTACCACATGGGATTGAACTTAGGTCAGGCTTGGTGGCAGGCATCTTTACCCACTGAACCATCTTGTTTTGTTTTAAAAAGGTCTACCTGCCTCTGCGTCTCAAGTGCTGGGATTAAAGGCATGTACTTTTGTCAAGTTTAAATTAAATAAGCCCTTTTAGCTTGGTAATAATTTATTAACTAGCTACATAGGAAAAAAAATTTTATCTATGGTTTAATTAGTCATAAGTTTTATATAGAAAAGCTTTCAGTTTTATGTAGAGAAATACTTGGAAATTATAGTAGTTTGATGTAGTGACTCATACCTGTAATTGTACTTGGGACACTGAGGCAGGAGGATTGTTTACTACATAGTAAGTTCCATGCCAGCTTTAGCTACATAGTAAGATCCTGTCTCACATAACAAACAAAAAAATGGGGCTAAGGATGTATCTCAATTGATAGAATGCTTGCTTAGCATGCATGAAGCCTTGGATTTGAGTCCCCAGTACCACATAAACCATGCATGATGGTGCATGCCTTGGGATGTGCCTACTGGAGAATCTGAAGTTCAAGGTCATCCTTGGCCAGTGTGTGGTCAATGAGACCCTGTTTCAGAGAGAGAGAGAGAGAGAGAGAGAGATTACAAAGAAGAAATTACCTGTAATTCTATAACTTGTGGAAATAACCTCGTCTCATTAGTTGTTAAATAAAAATTGTATATATTTCCTGTGTATAATGTGATATTTTGATATGTGTTTACATTGTGGAATGATTCAATGAAACTAATTGACATCTATCACCTCGTGGAGCAACTTTCAAGTATAGTACTTATGTAATCATGTAATTATGTTATTATCATTATGCTATCATTTAACTACTAATATTGACTATATTTTGTGACATTTCAAATATTATATATTGTGACTCTATAAAAGCTCTTTTAAGGTCAAATGATTTTTCTCCCTGTGCTTATTACCTTCTGTAAATGTGTCTCTATGTTATGTTTCTTTCTTGTTATGTTGCTGTGGTTCAGGGTCTCAGTTGTCTGTTTTACATCTCATTATATCTACAGATTAGTAAGTACCTAGAATTTAGTAGGTATTGAGTGGATATTTATTTTAGGAAAAAATAAATCAATTTAAGAAACTCTTCAACAGAGAGGTATTAATCTTTTCTTTCTTTTTTCTCTTTTGTGGTGCTAGGGATCAACTCACTTTACCACTGAATTATATCTCTACCCTCTTAACCTTCTTACTAACATATACTAATGTTTTCTCATTATCCTTTTGTCTTCATTTTAAAATAACGTAATTATATGTACGCATGTGTGGATGTGTGCATGTGAGTATAGATGCCTCTTGAGGCCAGAAGAGGGTATTGGATGCCCTGGAACTGGAGTTTATAAGCAATTGAGTTGCCTGATGTGGGTGCTGGGAACTAAGGTAAGGTCCTATGCTAGAGAAGTATGTACTCTTAACTGCTGCCATCTTTCCAGACCCTTAAATTTTAAAACTTTTATTTATTTACTCATTTGTGTTTGTGTGTGTGTTTCTACACATGTACATGTGTGTATGCACACATGCCACAGTGTGTGTGTAGGTCAGAGGACAACTTTTAGGGATTGATTCTTTCTACCATGTAGTTCCTGGAGATTGAATTTAAGTTGTCATGTTGGTGGTAAGTGCCTTTTCCTACTGAGCCATTTCACTGGCCTTGTCTTCATTTTTTTTTTTTTAAATGGCATACTATAGTGTTTTGATAGCAAATCTCTTTCTTACAAATTCATTTACTTTTATGATGGCATTTTGTATCTTTTATATAAATCAAAGCTTCCTAATTTTTCCCCCACTTGGAACCAACCCCTTTTTGCCTGAGAAACTTTTTCTCTTTTTTTTTTTTTTTTTTTTTTTTTTGAGATAGGGTCTTACTATATAGCCTGGCTATCCTGGACCTCAGAGATCATCCTGCTTCCCTCTCTGGAGTACTGAGGGTAAAGGCATGGGCCACCATGCTTGACCTGCCTGAGAAAATATTGCAAAATGCTGGGTACATAGGCATATAAATTAGCCATATACAACAAACATTTGCTGTTACTAAATAATACAAAAATTTATTTAAAAATAATTCTTTAGTACACATTTTATTCATTCATTCATTCTTTTATTCATTCATATTTTTGGAGACAGGGTTCCCCTATAGTCCTAACTGGCCTGAAACTCACTATGTAGACCAGGCTGGCCTTGAACTCACAGAGATCCATCAGTCTCTTGAGTGCTGGGATTAAGTGTGCACCACCATCCCTGGCATTATATTTATTTATTTATTTATTTATTTATTTAGGTCTTTTTGAAACCAAAAAGTCTTCCTGTAGCTCCAGCTGTCCTGGAACTCACTGTGTAGACCAGGCTGGGCTTGAACTCACAGAGATCCCTGTCTCTGCCTCCCCAGTGCTGGGATTAAAGGCATGCACCACCACACCTGGCTTATTTGTTTTTTATGTGTATGTGTGTTTTGCTTGTATGTAAGTGAACCATGTGCATATAATCCCACAGAAGCCAGAAAAAGGCTTTGGGTCCCTTGGAACTGGAATTACAGACAGTTGTTAGCTGCCATATGGGTACTGGGCACTGAACTTGGGTCATCTACAAGAGCCAGTCAGTACTCTTAACCACTGAGCCATCTCTCTCAACCTATGGTACATAAAATTCTATCATTTATTAAAGCTAAAACCAAATTTGCACACTAATGACAAACACTTGTTTGCTTGTTTATTTAGAGACGGGGTTTCACTCTGTAGCCTGGTACTTAACTATGTAGATCAGGCTGACCTCAAACTTGCAGTACTCCTTCTGCCTCTGGTCCCAGTGCCAGAATCATACACACCAGCCACCATGACCTACTTACTTATTTTTACACAAAAAAACAGAAGTACGTTTAGCACCATTTCAGAAATTGTTCCCAAGCTAAAGTCCACTTCAACATTTTTCTTTTCCTTTTCTTTCCACGACAAGTCTCATAGCCCATGTTGGCCTCAAATTTCTTTGTAGTGAAGACTAGCCTTGAATTCTTAATCCTTCTACCTCTGCCTCTCTGTGCTAGTATTATAGGTATGAGCCATCATGGCCAGCCTCATTTAATGATTTCTTATAAAATTCAAGCCAGCACCTCAAACAATATCTAAAACCAAAATTTTAACATAATTTAAAGATACGTATACAGGGCTGGAGTGATGGTTCAGTGGTTAAGAACACTGGTTGTTCTTGCAGAAGACCTGCGTTCGAATCCCAGCCACCCACATGGCAGCTAACAACTGTCCGTAACTCCAGTCCCAGGGGATCTGACAGCCTTTTCTGACCTCCGCAGGCATTGTACAACACAGGTGCAGGCAAATACACTCATACTCATAAAATAAAACTAATAAAATTTTTTAAAAAGATATGTATACAAAGCAGTGATAGTATGAAAATAGTTTTTGTTTTTCCCTAATTAAACCAGTGTTTCTATAATATCGGAAAACTTTGTATGTATAGTGACAACACTGCAACTTATAAAGTAGTCTTTTTTTTTAGTGTACAAGTATAAATGTTTGCATGTGTGTGTGAGCTTGTGTGAGTGCATGTGCGTGCATGTGCATGTATGTGCATGTGGTGTGGTGCCCAGAAATTGATGTTGGGATCTTTTTTGATCTCCCTCCACACTATATTTACTGAAGCAGGGTCTCCAAGCTCCTTCATTCATTAGTCTAGCAAACCAGCTTACCCTGGAGAATCCCCCTGTCACTACCTTCAGAGCTTTGGGATTACAGGTAGATTGCCACACCTGCCTAGTGTTTTTTTGTTTTTTTTTTTTTTGTCTTTTTGAGACAGGGTCTCCCTGTAGCCCCAGCTGTCCTGGAACTCACTATGTAGACCAGGCTGGCCTTGAACTCACAGAGATCCGCCTGCTTCTGCCTGGGATTAAAGGCTTGTGCCACCACGCCTGGCCTCCCTAGTGTTTTTATGTGGAGGTTGGGGATCCAAACTCCTGACCTTACATTTGCATAGCAAGTGCTTTATCCACTGAGTCATCTACCCAGCCCCAACACTGAGTAGTCTTAAATCTAAACTCAGGTGTGTAGGCAGTGTTTTGTTTTTTGTTTTTGTTTTTTTGGCATTGTGTGGTAGGATGGCTTCCACTGTACAAAGTACATATGTATGTTCAGAACCAAGGCTGCTGGTGAGTGCTTTCAGGAATGCCTGCATTTCATTACACATTTTAGATTAAGTTTTGGTCATTGTGCATTCAGAAACCTTTCAGTGTTGACAAATTTTTCTTGATCTTTATAGTTAGTTGCACAATTCCATGGGCTTGTGACTTAAAAACATTTTCTTTGTGTTTTTAATACTTCAAAAAATAGTTTAGAAGACAGGAAATACATGTATAATTTATTTTCAGGTTGTTCAGCCAGAAACAGTGTGTAGATATAAAGAGAAAGCACATACACAGAGGTGAATCTGCACGAAGGATAAATGAGTATCCATTGTGCTTTTGTCTTCTAGGTAAATTGTTAAAAATAGTATATCGAGTAGATAAAAGTTCTTTGTGGCAAACTGGTAATTAGCTTCTGGGAGTTTTTAGATATACTACACCATGTGAAATATCACTGTTACAGTCTTTGGGGTGTTTAAGAAACATTTTGCTGCACTGAAAGGAACAGAATTAAAATATAGCATCTTCCAGCAGTGAATAAATTATCACAAATGTAATTTATAGCTGTAGAATTTTTTTTTTAGTAGAAAGGGATCTTAAAACTCATTCATTAATAAAATGTGGCTTATTAGATCATTGTATATGACTTGTTTTTTCTGTCTTTAATTTTTTTAAAATTTTAATTTAATTTTATTCGTTTGGTCTTTTTGATACAGGGTCTCCCTGTAGCCCCAGCTGGCCTGGAACTTGCTCTGTTGACCAGGCTGGCCTCAAACTCACAGAAATCCTCCTGCCTCTACCTCCCAAGTGCTGGGATTAAAGGCCTGTGCTACCACGCCTGGTGGTGTTTTTTCTATTTCATGGTTGAGAAAACAGATGGTAGAAAGAAAATTAAGTGACCCTGTGTCATAGCCCCACATTCTGCTCCTCTGCCCCTTTTTATCCCTCTCCTGATTTGTAGTAGTTTTTAGAATATGCATCAATCACCTGGAAGGCAGTTTCAGAATCTGCTAATCAGGGTTTTGTTTTGTTTTGTTTTGTTTTTTGTCATTATGCATATTTCTGTAACATCAGAGTACTATTGATTCATTTAAAGTTTTTCTCTGTACATTAATATTTCAAAGTTACCAGGAATTGTCTCATAATTACAAAGACTTCACACATACGAGGCCTTAAAGTTTGAAAATTTTGTATTCTTTATTTAGTGCAAATATTAGCTGGTTTATTTAAATCAAGAATTGTTCTATTTTTTACAGAGTTGGTAAAGATTTGAATCTTCTGCAAAGAACCATAAAGACATTTTCCCCTGTCCTTTTTACTTCTAAAGATTGAAAACAATACTTATATACTGAATCTGATTTTATTTGTTTGTCTTTAAAAATATTTTTATTAGCCGGGCGTGGTGGTGCACGCCTTTAATCCCAGAGGCAGAGGCAGGCGTATCTCTGTGAGTTCAAGGCCAGCTGGGGCTACAGGGAAACTCTGTCTCAAAAAGAAAAAAAGTATGTGTTTAAGAAACTGCATGTGCTGGGCATGGTGGCACATGCCTTTAGTCCAGCACTCTCCCAGGAGGCAGGCTCTCTGTGAGTTCAAGACCAACCTGGTCTACATATGAGTTCCAGGCCTGCTGGGGCTTAGAGAGACCCTGTCTCAATAAGACCAAAAAAAAAAAAAAAAAAAAAAGAGAAAACTGCATGTATCTTTATATCTTTATCTGAGATTGGGAAGGTGTGTGTATATGTTGGGATATGGTGATAGATTTTTGGTAGTGGAATTTTCATTCTTTATGGATCACTGCTGAATTGTGAATGGAATGGGATAGTTTTTCTTTTGGTGAATGTGGAGTATAATATTTTTTTGTCAGAGAAATGTTATGTGTTCTGTATTGTGAGCAGACATTGTTGCCCTGTTTGAAGATAGTCCAGACATAAGATCTAGTTCCCAGCTTTTTTCTCTGACTTCATGGCTCAGTTATTATCCTTGGAAACACTGAAAACATTTTGTTTTGGTGCTAAGGATTGAACTCAGGATCTCACCATACTAAGTATGTACTTTGTCACTGAGTTATGTCCGCAGACTCTGAAAAGATTTTTATGGAAACTCCTGGCCTTTTCATAGTGGTAAGTTAGATGGACATACAGGTTTTACCAGGAGTAGCACTGTCTTCCAGCTTACTTGTTCAGTCTTTTTGAGGAACGATTCTAAGAAAATGGTTGAGAGGTTGGTCTTCCTTCGTCATGATTACACTATTATTTTCTCTAAATTCTCTAGTGTCATTATTGTTATGTTAAAGTCTGGCAAACCTCCTGGCTTCTTAGTCATTACCACTTCCAGGGTCTTCAAATGCATGAATGAAGGGCTAGAGAAATGACTCAGCAGTTGATAGCACTTACTGCTCTTCCAGTAGACTCAAGTTTCATTCCCAGCACATATGTTGGGCAGTTCATAATGGCCTGTAATTCCAGGTTCACGGGATCCTACACTCTCTTCTGACCCCAGTGGACACCCATACACATGGCATACACACATAGACACATAGATATAAAATAAATCTTAAATAAGGATATATCTAGACTATAGAAGTATTACAAGCCCCATCTATGGAATTTGTTTATATATGTATACATATATATATATGTATATATATATTTGCATTTGTGACTGAAAATTGCTACTAAAAGACTATCAGTAGAGAAATGATACATTGCTTTTGAAGGACAGATAGTGTCTATGGATGGCATGTGTTCCCTCATTTGCTCTTGCAACCAATGAAGGCTGTTTGTTCGCTTGGGAGTGGGGAGAATAGAGAATGTGAACACCGACTCTTCCGTGTTTTAAATTTTATATTTTTAGTCAGTACTCAACATGGGCTATTAGTGCAAAATAAATTGTTTATGATTTTTCTTCCTTAAAGGATTCTGCATTTAGAGACAAACATGAAGCTCCGTCTTCTCCAATCACTGGGCAACCATGTGGAGATGATCAAAATGCTTCACCTTCGAAGCTTTCAAAGGAAGAATTAATACAAAGTATGGATCGGGTGGATCGTGAAATTGCAAAAGTAGAGCAGCAGATCCTTAAGCTGAAGAAGAAGCAGGTAAGTGTCAGTTTTGCTCATGGTAGTCTGTATTCTAGAACTAGGTGTGAAAAAGAAGTAATGCCTTACACAGTCTGTGCCTTGCTTTTCCTTGCTGTGAGTTTGCTTAGTTAAATTTCCTTATTTCTCCTGCTTTATGTCTCGTTATATGATCTTTAAGTATACTAGATGATGCTGAATTTGCTAAAATGATAATATTATTTTATATTCCCATTGGCAGTGTTTATGGCTACTAGACTTTGCCTATCCTTGCCTGTCCTTGTCAAGTTTTTTTTCATGTGGATGTGGAGTTGTTTTCACTGTGGCTTTAATTAATTTGCATTTCCTTGATTAAGAATGAGACTGAACTTATTTTCATTTGTTGATGAATTACTTGTGTTTCTTCTGTATATATACAGAAGAACACTATATATATATATATATAGTGTTATTTTGTTACTTTAAAGATGTTTCTAAAGCTTCTTTGCAGCTTATATATAGTAGGTTTGACCAATTTGTAGTCTATCACTTTGTTCCTTTTTTTCTAATAGCTTTGTTGAATAGGGAGATTTTCTGTTTTTGTTATTTTCAAAGATGAGTGAGGTCTTGCTGACTATGTTGCCCAGGTTGACCTTAAGTTTCTGGGCTCAAATGATTTTCCTGCCTCACTTCCTGAGTAGCTGTCATTATATAGATGCATGCTACCATTGAACTTTTTTTGTCTTTTTGAGGCAGGGTCTCCCTGTAACCCTAGCTGTCCTGGAACTCACTATGTAGACCAGGCTGGCCTTGAACTCATAGAGATCCTCCTGCCTCTCCCTCCCAAGTGCTGGGATTAAAGGCGTGCCACCACCATGCCCAGCCCAATGAGGAACTTTTAAAAAAATATATTTTATTTATTATTTTTATTTTGTGTGTTGCCTGCATGTATGTCAGTGCATCATGTCCTGCAATGCCTCAGAGATCAGAAGGCGGCTTTGGATTCCCTTGGAACTGGAGTTAAGGATGGTTCATAGCTGCCGTGTGGGTGCTGGGAATCAAACTCAGGTCCTTTGCAAGAGCAGTCAGTGCTCTTAACCGCTGAGCCATCTCTCCAGCCCCCAATGAGGATCTTTTAAAAACTGAGGTGAGCTGGAATGGTGATGCACCTTTAATCCCAGCACTTGGAAGGCAGAAACAGGAGGACCTCTGTGAGATTAAGGCCAGCCTAGCCTACATAGCGGGTCCAGGCCAGCTGAGGCTTCTAACCCTGTCTCAAAACAAACAAACAAACCCCCAAAATTGAAGTATATGGGACTGGAGATGACTCAGTGTTTAAGGGCACTGGCTGCTTTTGCAGTGGTCCCAGGTTCAATTCCCAGCACCCACATGGCAGGTAATAACCATCTGTAACTCCAGTTCCGGGGGTTCTGACACCCTCTTCTGGCCTTTGTGGGCATTGCATGAATGTGGTGGTATACCTTCATACGTGGAGGCAAAACACTCATAAGGATGGATGGGTGTGTGGATGGATGGATGGAGGTTAGAAAGATAGATAGATGATAAGTAAATAAATAAATAAATAAATAAAATTGAGATGTAACTCGAATCACAGTATTTATCCTTTCGAAGTGCATATGTATTGGTAACACATTGATAAAATTTTGTAGGTATCACAACTTTCTAATTCTAGAACCTTTTTGTCAATTCTAAAAAGAAACCCTGTATCAGTAGTTAGTTCCTGTTTCCACCTAGTTCTATTTCTTAGCAGCCACTTACATATCTGTGTGACCTACCTGTTGAGTTAAATAGAATTCTTTGACAAGTTTTCAAAAACTGTCCATGTTGTATTTTGTATCAACATGTTTAATTTTTTTTTTAATTAAAATTTTTTGGGGGATGCTGGAGAGATAGCTCAGCAGTTAAGAGCACTGGCTGCTGTTGGAGAAGACCTGGGTTCAGTTCCCAGTACCTACATGGCAGCTAACAACTGTCTGTAATTCCAGTTCCAGGGGATCCAATGTCCTCTTCTGACCTCTGTGGGCATTGCATGACATGATGCACTTACATACATGTAGGCAATACACTCATACATACAGAAATAAAAAAATAAAATATTAAAAAAATTAAAAAAACATTTTGATACATTTTATATATATATGAGTTTTCTCTGCATACAAGTGGAATGCCTGCAAAAGCCAGAAGAGGGTCTTGACTCCTCTGAAACTGGAGTTATAAATGATTGTTACTGGTCATGTGCTAGGAACTGAACCCAGGTCCTCTGTAGGAGCAGTCAATATTCTTAACCACTGAACCATCTCTCTAGCACCTAAAATTTATTTTCAGGTTATTTGTGGCTGGTTAGCCCAATCGGTTAAAATGTGGTGCTAATAAATTTTTTATTTGTATTTTTATGTTTATGAACGGTCTCCCTGCATACCTGTAAGCACACCATGTGTATGCAGTACCTAAAAAAGCCAAATAGGGCATTGGATCACCTGAAACTGTAATTACAGATGTTTTTGAGTTGCCATGTGGATGCTAGACATGGAACCTGGGTCTTCTCCAAGAGCAGACAGTGCTTTTCACTGCTGAGACATCTCTCCAGCCCCAGCATGTTTTAATTGCTATTGACCATGTTTATTCCACTATAGAACCTACCATGGTTTATTCATCCATTGTTACTAATTGTTCGACATTTAGGTTGTATCTACTTTTTGGTCTTTTAAAAAGGTCAATTAGTTAATTAAAAATATTTTCTTACTTTTATTTTCTGTGTATGAGTGTATTGCCTGCATGTATGCAAGGGCACCCGTGTCGTGCAGTGCCTCAGAGGTCAGACAAGGGCTTCGGATTCCCCTGGAACTGGAGTTAAAGACCATTTGTAGCCACCATGTGGGTGCCGGGAATCAAACCCGGGTCCTCTGCAAGAGCAGTCAGTGCTCTTAACCGCTGAGCCATCTCTCCAGCCCCCAATTAGTTAATTTTTGATGTAGGGTCTCACTATGTAGCCCTGACTGGCCTGCAACTCATTATGTAGGCCACACTGGCCTTGAACTAGAAAAGATCCATATATCTCTGCCTCACATGTGCTAGGATTAAAGGCGGGTGCCACCGTGCTGGCATATTTTTTGTTTATGTTTATGTATATATGTCCTTGTGAATGCCTGCCACAAATGTGTGGGTGCCTGTGGAAGCCAGAAGAGGGCCTCAGTTCCCCTGGATTTGGAGTTTCAGGTAGTTATGAGTCACCTGATGTGTGTGCTGGGAAAGGAACTTACGTCCTCTGGAAAACCAGCAAGCATACCTAAGTGCTGTGCCATCTCTCCAGCCCCGTATTTGCTTTTTGATTATTATGACTAATGCTGCTATAACATTCACTTACTAGTTTTTGTGTGAAAATTTTCTTTTGGACTTGTTGGATATGTATCTAAAAGTAGAATTGTTGTGTTATATGGTAAATTTAAGTATCTGAGGAACTGTAAATAAAGACCATTTGTAGCCACCATGTGGGTGCCGGGAATCAAACCCGGGTCCTCTGCAAGAGCAGTCAGTGCTCTTAACCGCTGAGCCATCTCTCCAGCCCCCAATTAGTTAATTTTTGATGTAGGGTCTCACTATGTAGCCCTGACTGGCCTGCAACTCATTATGTAGGCCACACTGGCCTTGAACTAGAAAAGATCCATATATCTCTGCCTCACATGTGCTAGGATTAAAGGCGGGTGCCACCGTGCTGGCATATTTTTTGTTTATGTTTATGTATATATGTCCTTGTGAATGCCTGCCACAAATGTGTGGGTGCCTGTGGAAGACAGAAGAGGGCCTCAGTTCCCCTGGATTTGGAGTTTCAGGTAGTTATGAGTCACCTGATGTGTGTGCTGGGAAAGGAACTTACGTCCTCTGGAAAACCAGCAAGCATACCTAAGTGCTGTGCCATCTCTCCAGCCCCGTATTTGCTTTTTGATTATTATGACTAATGCTGCTATAACATTCACTTACTAGTTTTTGTGTGAAAATTTTCTTTTGGACTTGTTGGATATGTATCTAAAAGTAGAATTGTTGTGTTATATGGTAAATTTAAGTATCTGAGGAACTGTAAACTTCTTTTTCAAAACTGGCTGTAGCATTTTACAGTCCCAGTAGCATTTTATGATGGTTTTACCTTTTCTGTTTCCTTGTCAGCATTAGTTATCTCCCCTTTTTTTCTTCCCCACTTCTACATAGCACAGCCTGGTATTAAATTATTATTGATTCTCCTCCCTTAGCTTATTGAGTGCTATAGTATTACAGTTGCTGGAACATAAAACCACGCTTGGCTTTTATTTTGTTCTTTAAATATCTACCCTAGTAGATGTGAATTAGTGTCTTGCTGTGGTTTTAATTTGCATTTCCTTAGTAATATTTTTCTTAATGATAATGTTGAATTTGAATGTCTTTGCATACGTTGAGTGGATATTTGCCATTTACATCCTTTGTGCATTGTCTTTTGATTGTTGAACTGTAAGCATTACGCGCGCGTGCAGGTGGGTGTGTCAGTGTACAGTTGTGCTTGTGTATGTGTGCCCATGTGTAGGTTAGAGGACAATGCTGGGTATCTTTCCTCTGTCAATCTCCACCTCATATTTTGAGACAAAGTCTCTCACTGAACCTAGAGCTCACCAATTTGGTTAGAGTGGCTAGCCAACGAGCTCTAGGGATCTGCCTATCTCTATCCCTTACCTCCATTCCCCCAGTGTTAAGATTACAGGCAGGCATCAGCTTTATTGTGGGTGAGGGGCTCTGAACTCAGGTCTTTATGCTTGAACAGAAAGCACTTTATTCACTGAGCTATCTCCCCAGCTAAGTTGTAAGACGTTATATATATATGGTACTAGATCTTTCATCAGATAATGTTTTCTCATTCTGTGTTTTTTTCCCTTTTCTAATAATATTCTCTGATGTACAAATTTTTTAATTTTGTTGAAGTCTAAGTTTTTCTTTTGTCTTTTATATTTTGGGTGTCCTAAGAATGCCTAAATATTTTATTTATTATTTTTATTTTATATGTATGAGTGTATTTCCTGTATGTATTTAAGTCCACCCATGTCATGCAATGCCAGCAGAGGTCAGAAGGTGTTGGATCCCCTGGAACTGGTGTTATGGATGGTTGTTAGCCACCATGTGGGTGCTGGGAACTGAACCTGGGTCCTCTGCAAGAGCAGCCAGTGCTCTTAACCACTGAGCCATCTCTCCAGCCCCTCTCATGTTATTCTTTATTTGGTGGAAGTGCTTTTGCATGTCAGCCTCAGAGTAATTAAGATTAATTTTCTTTTTATATCGAGAGTTAGTTGGAAAGTCTGGGCTGATGAGATAGCTCAGGGGTAAAGAAGAGTGCATCTAAGACCAGCAACCTGAATTCAGTCCTTGGAACTCAAATAGGAGAGAATTGCCTCTCAGAAGTTGTCTTTATTCTTTATTTGGTGGAAGTGCTTTTGCATGTCAGCCTCAGAGTAATTAAGATTAATTTTCTTTTTATATCGAGAGTTAGTTGGAAAGTCTGGGCTGATGAGATAGCTCAGGGGTAAAGAAGAGTGCATCTAAGACCAGCAACCTGAATTCAGTCCTTGGAACTCAAATAGGAGAGAATTGCCTCTCAGAAGTTGTCTTCTGACCTCCTCATATGCATCACGTCACATGTGAGCATGTGCATGCATACACAGACATAAATAAATAAAAATGATAAGATAAAAAAAGGGAAAGAAAAGTTCATTTTTCCCCATTTTCTGTAGTATTGTTATTGTTACAGTTTGTGTTTACATTTGCATGTGGATTGATTTCTAGGCTTTGTACTTGCATCTGGTTGGCCTCTTTGTGGCACTGCAGAAATACAATAGTGTCTGTAAGAATATTTTAGGCATTTAAATTTATTTTCATCTCATATAATTTTTAGAATCTTGTTTGGCTTTTTTTTTTTGGTGTTTTTTTTTCTTTTTTTTTTGAGACAGGATTTCCCTGTAGTCCCACTGGAATTCCCCTTTGTAGACTAGGTTGGCCTCAGTCTCATGGAGATCCACCTGCTTCTGCCTCGGAAGTTAAAGATGTGTACCCCCCACACCCTCACATCTATTTTTTAAAAACCTTATTATGTACATCTCCAGCCCCTGTTGGGGACAGATTTATTCTTTCATTTTGCACCTAACTTATACAATTGGAAGCCTTGACTGTATAGATAATGTCCCCTTATACCAAACTTTAAGTTGTCTTTACTGAATGTCATGTTTATTGTCTTAAACATGGCCTTATGGTTTAGCCTTCCATGTGTGTTTGTTGAGCATTTACTAGGTTTAAAGTAATGGTTTAGGTGCTGGAAAAAAAAGGAGTGGGTAAGGTAGACAAGTCCCTGCTTACGGTAATAGGTAATAGTTACTGAACATGTATAGTTGCAGTGTACTTTATTTTATTTTATTTTATTTTATTTTATTTTATTTTAATTAATTTATTTTTTGGTCTTTTTGAGACAAGATCTCCCTGTAGCCCCAGCTGCCTGTAGCCTCAGCTGGCCTTGAACTCACAGAGATCTGTCTGCCTCTGCCTCCCGAGTGCTGGGATTAAAGGTGTGTGCCATCATATCTGGTGTTGTAGTGTACTTTATATATAGACCATTAATCCTTTCAAAAAAACTATATGTTAGAATAGTATTTTTTTCCCTGCATTATGTATGAGTGCTTAACTTTGAGGAAAGGTTCTAGAAAAAACAAATAACTAGAATCATGCCACCTGTTAAAGGTGACCTTAAGGCTCAAACTCAGATTAATACAGCGTAATATAGCCTTCTGCTTTATAATTTATATATACCAACAGTTTGGAACCTTTTGACCAGAACAGTCTAAGATTATAATATCTATCTTTGGGTTTGGACCATGGTGCTGGTCTGAATTAAAGATTGATCCTCAAGCCCTTTCCTTTCACATCATTTTCAACAAACCTTCATAAATATCTGTAACTTTTTCCCAGTGCCATCAAAGTTTATTTTGATAGAGGTACAATAGTGTACCTTCCTTAAGTTTAAGTTCTCTTAATCTTTCCCTTTTTCAGAATTAAAACATTAAAGGTTTTCTCCCCTTAGTTTTATAGCTGTTTGTCTAAGTGTGATTTGTGATGTTTAGTTATTAAAGTGACTCTTGATTGCTTTGCTTTGAGCCCTGGCTTTCATGAGACCCTTGTAGAGTAAATCTTGTAGAATCGAGAAGCAGTGCTGAGGAGCATGTTTTATCTTTGGCCTCTGATTACTAGTAAGGATGTCAGACATTTCCTTTTTGGATCTCTTAGCAACAGCTGGAAGAAGAAGCAGCTAAACCTCCTGAGCCGGAGAAGCCTGTGTCCCCTCCTCCTGTGGAGCAGAAACATCGGAGTATTGTCCAAATTATTTATGATGAGAATCGGGTAAGCTTATAATCTCTGTCAGCATAGCCCTTTAAACCCACTTTTTTTTTCCAGTTCTGAATATATCCTATTATAATTATATTAAGATCTGAGGTTTTACATCACATTTTTTTTTTTTTTTTGGACAGGGTCTTCCTGTAGTCCTAGCTGTCCTGGAGCTTGCTATTTACAGCAGGCTGGTCTTGAATAAACAGAGATCTGTCTGCCTCTGCCTCCTAAGTGCTGGGATTATAGCTGTGTGCCACCATGCCTGGCTGCATATTACATATTTTGTAAAATTATTTACTGATTAGAATTTTATCTGATGGCTCATATATATATATATATAATATAAACAGTAATTTTGCAGCCTTTTTCTTGCTTTGGGCCAGGGAGGGGGGAGTGGTTCTTTTTGAGACAGTCTCCCTGTAGCCCCAGCTGGCCTGGAACTTGATATGTAGACCAGGCTGTCCTCGATCTGCCTGCTTCTGTCTCCCAAGTGCTGAGATTAAAATCATGCAATCATGCACCACCATACCTGGCTCTACATTTTTTTTTTTGTTTTTGAGAAAAAAAAAAAAAAGTGTTTCTTTTTTTTTTATAATTTAAAAAAAAAAGTTTCCCCTCCCAAAAGGTTTTTTTTTTTTTTTTTTTTTTTTTTTAGGGTTGAGGATTAAATTCAGGGCCACATTCATGCTATGCATACATACTATAGTCCCCATTTCTGAAAGTTTGTTAAGCTTCTGGCATAACTCAGAGAAGCACTTTTACTGAAGAGTCTACATTCCCCTTTCTCCCTCCACATTCACGGCCTCTGAATTCCCATCACACTTCATGTCACTCATCTCAAGTTTCTTACCTCCCAGTACTTAGTTTGGGTGACTCCCTCTGCATAGGCCCAGGCAAAGTTCCTTTCACTGTTGAGGGCTGTAATAGCTGCACTGAGCTGAGACATAGGGTGCAGATTTGTAGGAAAGTTGTCCAGCATGGTAACCACATGAGAAGGCAGAGCTGCTCATTTTGTCCATTCTTGTGAGAGCCAAGATACCTGTTCCTCTGTGGGGATCTGTCCAGTTACCAGCAGCCAAAATAAACCCTCAGGCAGGGGTTCTTCCCTACCTTTTGCCTTGGGCAGCATTTTCTGGCATTCAGAGGTACCATAGCCCTCATCAGGATCAAGAACTGATATTTCGTATACCAGCCCTTTCGTGTCTCTCATGCCACCATACATCATGCCCATGGTGATTTGACCCACCACTTTCTTGCCATGTTTTTGCCTGAAGGCCTTAATTTTGGCCTGTTCCTTAGGCCAGCATATCTTTCAAATTCATGGAAGAAGCACTGGCATGCGGGGCAGCAAGAACAAAGCCAAGAGGCATTCTTGGCTTCCAGGAGCCGGGCTGCAGCAGCCAGTAGAGCCATGGCGAGCGAACTCCAGGACCTGGTGGGAAGGGAGCGTGCTGGGGCAAGAATGCTACTTTTTTTTTTTTTTTTTAAATTTTATGTGTATGCATGTATTGCCTGCATGTAGGTGAGTGCCTGTGTTGTGCAATGCCCGCAGAGGTCAGAAGAGGCCGTCAGATCCCTTGGAACTGGAGTTACAGACAGTTGTTAGCTGCCATGTGGGTGCTG